>NW_025052007.1:0-12906 GCF_019279795.1 Protopterus annectens | reverse complement strand
TAAGGGATATGGGTACTTTCTTACATTTGATAAATTCTTATCATTTCAGACCTATCATGTCTCCAGAGTAGTTCTATTCTGGCTTCTGTGATAATTTCAAATACATCTACACTAGATCCAAAGAAGTATTAATCTGCCTTACTCCTATCTCATTAGATCAGTTATTGAATATAACACACCTTTTGGCATGTATTCGGCTTAACATATTCATGAGCTTGAAAGACAGCATGATATTCATAACTGAAAAAATCAATGGCCTCAAAAATCTTAGTTATCAGGACAGACTGGTAACCCTCTTTCTGTACTCAATCTTTTCTAGACTCCACTGTGAAGATCTGTGTCTAGCCTTTTGAACTGTGAAACATCAAACTCGTTTTTTGACCTCCTATTCCTTCATAGAACAAATGATACCTCAAATACCTGGTTAGAAGAACTAAACCTTCATCAGCATATAAATAAGACACATTGGCACGATACAGTCATATCTCAATGTATCCATCAACTCTGGAGCAAACTTTCAGTAGATGTCAATCAGAGAAGCAGCCTTCTACCTTTAAGATAAACCTAAATAACTGAATGGGCAGCCTCAAATTATCCACAGCGTATCATTTCTTGCCTTCCTTAAGGCTAGAGAAAACATTTGAATAGTTTGTTTTTTTTTGTTTTTTTTTTTTTGGGCTAGGCTTGTAATGGTCTGCAGACTGGTTGCATAGTACTTTTATCTATGAACCAAAGATAGAAGAGGGACATCACTCTAGAATTAAGAGAAAAATCAAGACATATCCAGGTTTTATGGGAAATAGAAAAGAAGACAACAATCTTTACCCTGAGAGAATGTGATTTTCTAAAGATTACAAGTCAAAAGGTGACCATTTTTATTTCAGTAAGTAAAATATTTTTGATGACAATATGGGTCAAAATGAAAGCCAAAAGTAAGATTTCAGGTCTCCAACTAAGCTATACTAATGAGCTTTAAAATCAGCAAGGAGATGTTAAATCTGAAAAAAAGTGTACATCTGTAATGGCACAATATAGAAATCGATAGCAACATTTTTAAAATTGGGTATGCACCTTTTAGAAGGATGCAGCTGCCCTAAGAATGAATTATCTGCAGGACATATATGTGAAATCCATCCAAAAGTGTTGAATCTTTTACAGATTGAAAGGCTACATACAGATCTTCACAGCAGAGTGTATAAAAGATGGAGTACACAGAGAGGACTGCCAGTCTGCCCTGATAACTAAGACTTTTGAGGCCATTGATCTTTCTGTAATGAATCTCTTGAGATCTCTCTTGCATTTATTGAGTCCAGATGAGAACCAGTGATGTAGGTTTCCCACAAGCAGCATATATTTGTGTCCACCTTGCAAAGTACATGCCAAAAAAAGTCTATTCTTATATGAAAGTTGTATAATGTTAATATTGCGATTTAATAATCACATACCTTATTGTTTCATAGGTTAAATGAAGGACTCTTATAACCTAAAGGGAATAAATATAACTGAAATTGAACATGAGTCACTGCCCCAGAAAAAAGAAAGATAACTAACAATCTATCAATCGGGGTTTTGTAAAATACAAAAAAGATCCTTGGGAAAATTAATATACATGTCTTGTGGATTAGGAACAAGAAGAACTTCCTTAATGACCTAAGCCTAACTTGCTCTGTTACTGATTGTCTCATAAGCACTATCAGTTAATAAAGAAACTCCAAACACTGAACAACAAAGGTCTCCCCACCCTACAAACTAAAGAATATACAAATATACACTCTACTTCCAAGACTGGTCTGTTCAAAATTTAGTACCATATACTTTGCTCAGAAACCTAGTAACAGACTAACACAATCAAAATTAAAAGAGGGTGTCTAAATCCAAGAACACATAGTTCCCCATATGACCTGAGTTTGACTAATAGCACAGGCACTGGACAGATCAGAAAGGAGAATGATGGGAATGAACAGCTGATGCTTGCTCTCCTTCTCTGGCTCGAGGGAGGCTGTCTAAGCTCACTGAAATTGCAGCATTAAGAGTTGGATGAGTTCCATCATTAAGCACTAATCATTTGGTCAAGAGTTTACACATGTCCAGAAGCACATATGCATCCTTAATGGTGGCAACTGTGGAGTTTGCAAGGCTACCTCTGGCACCAATGGAACACCACCTGGCCACTGTATGATGCTGCACCGCCATCCATGAGATCCTCACCTTCCCTATATATTGGTGGAGTTCAGCCTTGCCGAGGCAAAAGAAAATCATGGTGACCCAATGAATGAGGACTGGAGCTGGTAACAGCACATAGTCAGCTGAAGGAAAGGAGGGAGCGAGCAAAAATACCCCACTTAGCTCATTAGTTCAAGGAAATAACCCCACAGCTGACCTTTTCATTAAGTGGGAGAAAGAAAGAAAAAAAGAAAGAAAGAAAAGTGCAACATAAATAAGGTAACATTGGTGACCTACATATTATATGGGATTGTTCATATATAAAAGAAAATAAATGAAAAAGCCTATGTTCAACCTAAAAGAATTACCCGGTGAATTAAAATTCCAAAGATCTCAAACAAAACAACATGTTGTACCCTCAAGACTGTGACTTTTATATAAATTCTGTAGTGGAATTTAAAATAGCTAATCCCTACATTTGGAAGTCAAATAACAAACACTAGAAAGCAAATAATTTAAATCAGAATAGTTAGAAAATTTGACAGCAACCATGCATATTCCAAGGACAATAACTACAACACTATATCACTGATAATTACTATATCTGGTGATATTTTAACTATAAGATATCAGCAAAATCTACCTTCCCCTGCAGACTGCTAAAAACTGTAACCATGTTGTATACATTACTAAAACAGGAATAGTTCAACTGATAATGATCAAGCCATTAATATGACGATATGTCTTCCTTAGAAAAAAGGGAAAAAATAATTCCCTCCTGGTGAATGCTATTCCATAATTAGTTCCCCCTGATTATCCAGACCAAGAGTTGTTGCAAACCAGTTGGCCCTTACAGCACAATTATTAGTACATCTTGTCCCTGTCATAAAGTCAAACTCGTAGATGATAAAGGTGAAACAAGGATAGCCATGAGAGGCAGAAAAATGTGACATAGCCATAGGGTGAAAAACTAATAAAAATTTGTGTGCAAAGCTTTATGGGACAATGAAAGCAAGAAAAAAATCAGCTGATCCCATCATCTGTGATAACAATAATCAACAAACCATTAGTGAAGATTTCATCTGTCATTTAGCTGCATCTGTGTAAGCACCCCAATGATTCATATATTAACCAACCAGATGACTGCATATGCATCGTACACAACAAAGTATGAGATATGAATATAGCCAATATAAAGCACAAGAAAACTTGCACTGCAGACCAAGTAATCAGTATGCACATCTTTTATTAGCTGCAGAGGGAAAGGGCTCCTGGCCAGCCTCTGCAAACAACTGAAATGAGAAAAAAAAATATTGCACACACTACTGCATGATGAGGCTTAATGACTGAGACAGAAAGCAAATCCAAGACACAGCAATTGTTAAAAAAAAATGAAAGAGGGCTAGTTGGTATAACCCAGCTCTGAGTTATACATAACCTGGGGGTATTAAATAATCCAATAAATCAGCTTTAACACATATGAGCATTACGCAGTGTGGAAGAACCTAACTGATAAATCAGTATCATTATAACAGCTATTTTTCTCTCAGTACAATGTGACAGAACCAAATAGATGACTTGAAGTTGCAGATATGTCTGATAACAAAACTACAACTATTCGCAATTACCATTCTAGATCCAGCAGCAAATATAAAAGCAACATCTCACAGCTACACTGAACTAAGTGAGGTAACTTGCCAAGCTGTACCTAAGAGTGACAGAGTCACATAAAAAGTCACCTATGACCACAAAATTCTTTACATACTTGTGTTATTTGAACAGAATCAATAGCCTTGTGCATGTTACCCCTTCAGAAAAATGATATAGTAGAAGGGCAGGATATTGTTTAAATGTAATACCTCTTTGGATAAGCATGTGGATGCTGGGTGTCATCTCTGATTTTTCCAGTCTTAATTTTCTTGTTAGATCTCCAGATATAATCAGGTCATGTCCATTCCAGCAATATTTAATTTCTTTTTTGGTTGCCTGTAAACACATGGATGAATCAGCTCCACTTTACAAAGACAATCCTAGGAAAATGTCTCTTGTGCTGATTAAATTATTTGGCGGAGTCTCTTCTTAATATGGGAAGAAAGGTCTCTAGGTGGGACAACACTTAATGTAAATATTTATTTGATAGTTTCTCATATTTTCCTTTGAGGAAAGTCTTCACCTAATTGTCTGACTGGAGTATTCCACCTACTTGGTCTATTTCTGAAGTACATGATTAATTCCTTAAATGTATTAGCAGGTTTTTTTAGAGGGGAAATCCAGGTAAGCATGAAATTATTGTCTTCCAGACCAGATAACCTGTTTTCTAGATCAGTAAGTCTCACTAAAGAGGAGTTGGCAGTCTTTTTATGGAATATACAACCATTTGTACTGTTTGGAATGAAGAAAAATGAGAAGCAATTTCTTTTTAAATGCCTCCATAATAAGAAATATTACGGATTCCTGAAAGGGACGTTTGTTGCTGGCATGATATATGCTGGAAGTTCATGGTATACTAAGAGTTTGACAAACAACTGGAGTTACATGCTTATTGCTTAAGGAAGTCCCGTATTCTAGTGAAGAAGCAAAGTATACCATGGAAAGATTTAAATAATTGTTATCTGATACCCATAGAATTTTTCCGTTTTTCTCTGTTATCATTACTGCCCAAAGTGGAGAAGAGGTGGGGGTGGGGGTTAACTGCTTGGCTGTCTATACTTCATTTACAAAACTAATGCTTTTAACTTTAGCCATGGTGTAGTTTAAGATAACACAGTTATTATCCGTTTACTGTAAGCTGGCAATATTCTCAGAGACAAAAAAAAACTTTTTTCAGCAGCCATTTTATCTGAGGGTAAGGTAAAAATAATGAATGGTTCTTATGGGCACTGGAACCATAGAGCAAGGGGGAAGGGGTGCCCCCCACTTTTGCATTCAACACACATATATATATATATATATATATATATATATACATATATATATATATATATATATGGTTTACCTTCAAAATGTTGAATGCTAAATGGTTGAAAATGAATTGGTTGAATGCACTATATTGAATGATCAAAATGTTGAAATAACATTAGTATAAACTCACAATGTTGAAATTATTGAATTTGCCCAATTCTGCACTGTAGTGCGATATCAGAGTTGGTATATTTAAGTGGGGGGGGGTGTGGGGGGCACAGTCCACCAAATGAGGATGCAGGGGGGTGTAGCCCTCCTGCAAAATAGTAGAAGTGATCTCATTGCATTTCAATTAAATGATTTTAGGCATTTTGATCATTCAATGTTTTGGGTTTAGATGTTATTTTTTAACCAAATGAACATTAGACATTATGGCATTCGACATTTTGAAGGTAAACATATATATATATTATATATATATATATATATATAGGTGCCAAAGCTGTTAAAGACTGGGGGGGGGGTGAAAGGGGCACTTAGTGAGCTAAAAAGGGCAGTTTTTTAAACCTATTTATTACCACCACATAGGTTCACTTGGAGGACATTTTAAGCTTAGCCAATTCCCTTTTGGTGCCTGAATTAACATTTCCTGATAACAAAGTATGAAAAAGTTCTGTGAAAACTTATTAATTTCACTATATCTGTAACAATCATTTTGCTATCCCTAAAAAAGTAAAAAGATTCTGCTGGTCATAAAATAGTATCATAGAAAAAACTGAATATATATTTACAACTTTATACCTCAGTGAAATATCTGATTGTTTAGACTACCAGAAATGAGTGAAAGTGTCACTACTGCAAGTCCAGTTGTAGATGTCATATTGTTATTTTACTGTGAAAGCTAAGAAATACGCTTTAACCCCTGGCACATTAGTGAAACTATAACTTAGTTCAATATAATTGGCTGAATACAGATTTTTGAAAGTTGTCTCCATTTAAAAAAGTCATGTGCTTTGTTGAAGGCCATTACGACAAGGTGTTATATCTCATGACCACAAGATATAGTGACCTCTTAGTTGATTATATGACATGAGGGGTGCAAGGAAACGGCTATCTACAAGCAGGTGTGGGAGCTTTTGTCCCAACCCATACTGATTTTTTTTGTTACTTCTTTGAAAGCACTCTTGCTTTACACGCAGCTTTTATTTTAAGCCGCTTTATTTTAAACAATTGTACTACTTTATAATGCAGCAGCATGGTGTCTGTGACATCATGCACTTAGAACTTTTCTCGGTATTTTATGTGATCAGATTATAAGCCTGCTGTTCTCTCTCACAGAAATTAGCTAGTACTGTATTTTGATGAATGTGGATGCTGACCAACTATATGTTAGTTGAAAGGAATAAGTGCTGAAATTAAATATGGAAGTTAGAGAGGAGAAGAAAAATAAAGGGGGGGGGGCAGGAGGGAGAAATTTTTCTTAGGTAGTACAGTCCTAAGTAATGGTATACTTTAAATCAGCATTTTTCCCAGATGTAAGATCATAACTACAAAGTACTGATCAGCCACGTGTGCCACTGAATGAGTCATTAGCAATATGATGTCAGCATTTTGAGTTAATGGCTTTATTGCATACATGGAATTTTACACATTTACTGAGACGAATGTAACTGAAAACCAAGTTGCCATGTACCTGTCAAAGGCTCTCTTATAATAACAAAGGTTGTGTATCCCATTTCTTTGAATGTATGAATGCTCCAAGCAATTTGAGCTGCTTTTATGTAACAGCTGCTTATACATTCCATTTGGTTCAGATGAGCTTGAATCCTGTTGCCCTTTAGTCTGACATGATATTCATCTGTTGTATATTTCAGGCATTAGCTTCCAGAAAGGGATTTTTTAAAAGCTTTGGTCCTTTAACAGTGAACCCAGAAAAATCCATTAATATCAGTTTTTACCCACGTTATGAAGTCTTCACTTACAGATGCACAAAATAATTGTAGGTAGGCTGCTTCAAGATACCCAGATATATATACATCCAGAGTTCCTATACAAATACATCATCATTTTCAGCAGTGTCATGCTGAAGATCTTTGCAGATTCTTTATAACCATCCTGAAATAATAAAAATGCATCTGTCTTTGTTAAGTTCAGTTAATTTAGTTTCTGTTTTCTTTACTTTAACAACTGCATTTTATTTGTATGTTTCTTTAGGAATGGTAAATTAAAAATGCATATGCTCATGTTAATCTCAAAATTCTGAATGGATTGTCATTCCTGATGGAACCTAATGAAGAAGCTTGCTACATATAAAGTGAGGTGTAATATACTGATGATACAGCTGGAGTCCTCAAAGCAGACAGACACACACACACACACACACACACACACACACACTAAAATGGACCTCAGCCAGTACACAGTAAAATGGCCCTCAGCCTGCATACAGTGAAAAGGACCTCAGCCGGCACACAGTAAAATGGACCTACCTCTAAGCCTGCACACAGTAAAATGGAGCTTCTTCCTTCCAGCCTGCACACAGTAAAACAGAGATTCTTCATTCCAGCCAGCATGCAGTAAAACGGAGCTACTTCATTCCAGCCTGCACACAGTAAAACAGAGATTCTTCCTTCCAGCACACGTAACCAAAACACATAACATAAAACCTCAAATCTCTCTCCTTAATGTGACTCTGGTGGCAGTAAGCTTGATGTGAAATCCATTTTGGCACACTTTTCTGTTTGAATTTAATATTATTGTGCAATGCATGCCTGGGTCCGCCTATCTGTAAAAATGTGGGGTGTGTATAGTTCCGGCAACTATTTTAAATACCTCCATCAGCCTGAACAGCAGGCAGCAGCTCAAAATGTCCATTTTACCATGACATCAGCCAGGAAGCCGTTAAAGTAAAAACGCGCCAGGAATGTAAGTTCAGTTGGATGCAAAAGTGGGGGGCTTCCCTTCCCTTCCCCCTCGCTCTATGGTTCCGGTGCTTTTATATATATATATATATATATATATATATATATATATATATATATATATATATATAATTTTCTCTGCTTCTGCTTGCTGTATAATCATCTGCTGCCCAGACCTCCTTCCACTTCTCAATCAATCATTGAGAGTGAGTGACTGACGTTTGTTGTTTCTTTCTTTCTTTCTTGTTGAAGAAGAGTAAAAGAACTATGTTAAATATATTACTGTCTTCTTACAAGCAGTTGCAGCCTCTGCAGCCAGTATTGTATCAATTTTATCTTCTGTTTTTTTGTTTGGACTTTGGTAACTGGGCAGGCAAGGTACTGGGTGAGGGTTTTGGTCTAAAACAGTGAAAGGGTTGTTCGGGAAACTTTTTCATTTCAGTGCTTGTGCATACATAGAAAAGTAGTGAAGGGGTCATTGGGGAAAATGTTTAATTTTTGTGCTTGTGCATACATGGACAAAGTACCCAAGGGATCCTTGGGGGAAATTATTCATTTTCTTGTAATTTTGTGCTTACTCATACAAACAGACTACTGAAAAGTCATTGGGGAAAATGTTTTATTTTTGTGCTTGTGCATACATGGACAAAGTAAGTAAAGGATCCTTGGGGGAAATAATTAATTCTGATGTCATTTGCTCCTTACATGCATACATGGGCAGGCTATTGAACAGGTCATTTGGAAAAATGTTTCATTTTTGGTGTTTTTGCATACATGAACAAACTGCTTAAGTAAACCTTGGGGAAATTATTAATTTTGATGTCATTTGCTTTTTATGCATACATGGACAGGCTACTGAGGGGTGGTCATTAGGGGAACGGTTTAATTTTGGTGGTTGTGCATACATGGGAAAATATAAAGCAGTCTTTGGGGGGGATTTAATGCCACATCATATTATAGTTTTCATTTATTAGTTATTTCTTGAGTGTTTATGTTACTACTACATGGGTTTATAGATTTATGCTGGACCCTTTACTATTTGGAATCTATTTCTCAGAAGTCTAGGCAAAAGGAAAATGGCCTGTGGGAACATTGGTATAACATGGCTGGCCTGGTAAAGGTCCTATGGCCATTAGCATAATAACCTCCTATAAATCTGTGAACCCTTGATCCTATAACTTTGTTTGGATATTAATTGCAGCTTGCTGATTCTTGGTTTGGGGGGCTTTCTGTAAGAATGCAGTGTGGGAAGAGAGTAGTGTATTATAATATGTTAGTAGTTATGCAAAGTTTTTCTGTGTTAAGCACTTTTGTCTGTATTTTGTTGAACATTTCAGGGTTAGTGAACTTATTTCCAAGGAATTCAAAGCATCCAAGTTGGAAACTTCTGGTAGAAGCCTTAATGTGCTTTTACCTGATTGGCCCATGGGGATTAACTGTGTAAAAGTCTTTTATCCTGCTGTGATAAGACTCGCATTTGCGCATTGTGCAAAGTCAGTTCCCCGTGCCTTGGGTGTGCACGTGTGTGTGTGTGTGTGTGTGTGTGTGTGTATATATATATATATATATATATATATATATATATATATAGGTTTACTATCATAAATTCAAAATCAGAACAAAGCGGTTCGCATTTTCGAATTTATACATCGGAAATGAACATTTCGAATTTTCCTAATGTTGAAATAGCTGTGTATTGTCGAAAATGTCGCTCGCGACATTTTCGGCAATACACAGCACTGCCACCCGTCCCATAACTACCTACCTAACTAGCCTAAACACACTGCGCCCCCCACCCCCCCCAACTTAATATTCCAACTCCGAGATCGCACTACAGTGAGGAAAGGGATGTATTTCCTAACCGCACTGTACCGCGATCCTCACATGAGCTTAACGTTAGAATTGTGAATGCACTGTCCATTCGCAATGGTAATGCCACATCATCTGCCGAATATGAAGTATTCAACATCTGTTGTTCGAATATCATAGCTCTGCAAATGCACGTCGGCATTGTGATAGTAAACCATAGATATATATATACATATATATATATATATATATATATATGTATATATGTGTACGTGTGTGTGTGTATATATATATATATATATATATATATATACACATACATATATATATATATACACATACATATATATATATATATATATATATATATATGTATATATATATATATATATATCTGTTTGTGTGTGTGTGTGTGTATATTGGTTGAAAATACTAGGTGGACATAAGTGCCCCTCTTGCCCCCCCCCCCCAGTCTTAAACAGCTTCCAGGACCTATGATGGTTCTAGTTAACATTAAAATGCATTCTAGTACTAAAAAAAATAACTATTTGTAAATGTCTTCCTGTTCTACTAATATCTATTTTATAATTTAATAGAAATGTATTACTTGGATCTGGGGTAAATTTCAAGTAAGTTACACAACTCTGATAAAACTGTTCATTATAATTAGGCATATTTATATATTATATAGATATATACAATACTTCTTAAAATATGCTGTGTCACCTCAGTCAATATTTTTAAAGATAAAACCTCAGTAGGTGTCAAGGAGCCAAACTGCACCTCTAGTCAACCCAATCAAATTCTGAAACAGTAAATGAAAAATGGGACTAAGAAAAATACATTAAAAAATGTTACAAAATGTTTGCAAGTATATCCAGTGGAAAGACCCCATGCTGAATGCAAAAATGTGACCAGAGAACATAAAGCTTTAATTCCCTACTTTGGACCACCATTGGCAATTTTGAGCAACCCGGTTTAATTTTATGAAGACAGATATCTATGCATGTGGAACCCCAAACAACATTATGGTTCAGTGCTGGGAGATGAGGAGGAAGGCGACTGTAGGTGGTCAGTGCTGCTTATTAATGTCATATAGCATATCCCCAGATCAAAATACCTCTGAATGTTAAATTTATATATCACACACACACACATACATATGTTTTATATATATATATATATATATATATAAATATATATATATATGGGTCTACCTGATAACACCGACATGCCAAAATACCGACAATGAAATAACCGACACCACAAAACCGAAAGTTCAAAATCACGAAACTTCACATGCCCGACAAACCACAATCCCGACAATCAACAAAACACAGACCTGATCTGAAAAACACACACAATACAAGCACACCAAAAACCTTACAGATCTACACTAAACCTTACATACACAACTATCTATGCGCTAACCTTAACCCAAACACTAACCCTAAGGTCTGTTACTATCGCACACTTACCTTACCCGCACCCTAACCCTAACTCACTTAATCCGCCCCTAACCCTTAAGTCTGTCACTATCGCACACTTACCTTACCCACACCTTAACCCTAACTCACTTAATCCGCCCCTATCCCTTAAGTCCGTCACTATCACACACTTACCTTACCCGCACCCTAACCCTAACTCACTTAACCCGCCCCTAACCTTAAAGTCCATCATATATATCATTATGCCCACTGTCACTCAAAGAAATAAATTGTTTAACAATCCCAACATTTACTTTTTTCTGTAAAACATGCTTAATGAAAGTAATTATAATTTAGAGATTGATAGCTGTTATTCTTATTCTACTTTGTAAGTAGCACACCTGATCTTTCTGATACCATTTTACGACTTACCTAACTCCTAAATAAGTGTGATGTTTGTTCTTTAAACGTATTTCTTTAAACAAAATATTTGAAACTCCATTTAATATTAATTTCAGATTTAGCATCCTCTTATCTTTGGTAATGGCCATAAAACAGAGATATGTGCAAAGGCTGTTAGTGTTCTACAGGTCTATATCTAAATCATGAAAGACAGAAACTGTGAATACATATACGCCAACACGTAAAGAGCGAACTACCATAAGAGCGAACCACCTATTGAGCGAAAGGCAAAACATCAAATGGATTAGTTTGACCAGCAGTGTGATTCTGGGGATAAGGGAATATACACTTTCTCCCACAGTAGTGCAATCTCAGAGTTGGTATATTTAAGTAGGGGGGTACATGGGGGGTGCATGGTGGCTTGCCCCTCTGCAAAAGTGTGTTATGTTACTTTTTTATAGGTTCATAGGTTCATACTAGGCTATCTGCCCTAGGGCATTTATAAGCCTAGCCAGAATGTGTTTGGCTTTCGCCACCCATTTTAAATTTATTTTGCTATGCCCTTTTTCGAGGTTAGTATACTGTGCCTCTATCTAACAGTGACACAGAAGTGATACCCGGGGTAAACCTATGATCTCCCATCCACTCATCAAGATTGAGTCAATGAGGGACTCTGCCTAACCTGGACTGGGATTTTATTCCAGAGTGAAGGGAGCCTCTGGGTTATGAATCTGTCCCTCCAGCATGTCCTATTTATTTCAGTGCTGAGGTTCAAGTCTTCACAAGTACCTCGATGGGATTGGATTTTCTGAGTGCAGCATGTCCATTAATTCCGGGTAGACATGGCTTTATCGTCAGGCACAGATTGCCTCTGAACAGGCGGTATGCCACTGAGTAGAGCTGGAGTTTCTTTAACCGGGCAGCCATATGGCATCTGTTTGAGCCCTTTGATCCTCTTGGTGAGGTACTTTTGGGGTCTTTCCAGTTGCTGCAGGTGTCTGGTAAGGTACATCCCAAAGGGGCATTGTACTCAATTATGGGCCTGATGAGGGATGAGTAAAGAGGACGATGACCTCCCTGATCTAGATGTGAATCCCTTCATGATTAGGTGGGCTATATAAATGTTTTCTAACCACTTTGGCATGGTTGTCAATGAGATTGCTATCAACTTGGGTCCCCAGGTCCCTAATTAGACAGGACACAGTTATTTGTATTTTTAAAAGTATCATTTAAAGCACTCACAGTTTCTTTTCTATAGGTTTTGGAGGATGCTTGTGTTGGCT
>NW_025052006.1:0-5009 GCF_019279795.1 Protopterus annectens | reverse complement strand
AAAAAAACTAAAAAGATATCAAAAAAAAAGGAAAAAAAAAAAATTTTAAAAAAAAAGGACAAAAAAAATATGCAGATAAATATAAATGAAAAGTACAAAATAAGCAATTCATTAAACCCAAAAGTTTTCAGAAACGGGAAAAACAAAAAAAAAGGAATAGAAACAGCACCAAAATTAAGAAATGAGCATTTTTTGAAAATTTTTTAAAAGCCCCAGGGGAACATAACAAAGATGTTGAATGAGCAAAAAAGTAAAAAAAAAAAACAGAAAGGGTTCAAATGTACAGGATATGAAATGGGAAAGTAACAGCCAGAGAAAGTGAAACATATTTAAAATAAACTAAAACTCAGGTCTAGATGTAGTACCTAATTTTTTTTAAATGTTTTAAATCTTTAAAAAGTTTTAAACCCCTCAGTAAGAACTACTTATATGTGCATTTAAACAGACCCCAAAACCCTGGTTAACAACAGGAAGAAGAATTTTTAAGGTAAAAATACCCTAAAACTTGCCCAAAACTTGCCTTTAGATGAAAAAGGTATAAACTGAATTAATGTGGAAATTTATGTTATTTAAAAAAACTCAATCAAAAAAACAAAAAAGCAAAAAAGGGTTTTATTCAAGAGTATAGAGAATTTAAGTTTTTATGCACTTTTCTTTTAAAAATACAGTATTTAAATTGTTTTAAACTGTGTATGAAGGAGTGTTGAAGGAATTTTTAACTGGTTATTCTGCTCTTCAGTAACTTGGACTAAAAGCTAGTGTCGGCTGAATTTTGTAATTTGCTAGTAATTACAGGGGGGGCCGTCGCCACATTCAGTGATTTCCTGTCCTTGCATATTTAAACTGGTGCATGTGAAATAATTCCTGCTTTAAAACTTCAGCTTGGCAAGCTAAGAACTTGGTTATATTCAACTGGACGTATAAGAGAATTTAAGTACCTTTTTATGCACCTTTTCTTTTAAAGAATACAGTATTTAAATTGATTTAAACTGTGTATGAAGGAGTGTTGAAGGAATTTTTAACTGGTTATTCTGCTCTTCAGTAACTTGAACTAAAAGCTAGTGTTGGCTGAATTTTGTTATTTGCTAGTAATTACAGGGGTGGGGGTAGCCACATTCAGTGATTTCCTGTCCTTGCATATTTAAACTGGTGCATGTGAAATAATTCCTGCTTTAAAACTTCAGCTTGGCAAGCTAAGAACTTGGTTATATTCAACTGGACGTATAAGAGAATTTAAGTACCTTTTTATGCACTTTTCTTTTAAAAAATACAGTATTTAAATTGATTTAAACTGTGTATGAAGGAGTGTTGAAGGTATTTTTGAAAGGTTATTCTGCTCTTCAGTAACTTGAACTAAAAGCTAGTGTTGGCTGAATTTTGTTATTTGCTAGTAATTACAGGTGTGGGGGGAGCCACATTCAGTGATTTCCTGTCCTTGCATATTTAAACTGGTGCATGTGAAATAATTCCTGCTTTAAAACTTCAGCTTGGCAAGCTAAGAACTTGGTTATATTCAACTGGACGTATAAGAGAATTTAAGTACCTTTTATGCACTTGGTTATATTCAACGGGGAAAAAGAGAATTTAAGTACCTTTTTATGCATTTTTACTTTTAAAAAAAAGTTTTAAATTGTTTAAACTTGATAAGGAGTTTTGGGGAAAAATTTTTTTGGTTATTTGTTTTAGTAATTAAAAAAAGTGGTTGGCAATTTTTTTATTTCTGTTTCATTGGGGTCCCAATTATTTTTCCTGCCTTAAAAAAAACTGGGCAGTAAAAACCTGTTTAAAATTCATTTGGCAAAGAATTGGTTTTTTAAATACTTAAAAATTTTAAGTATTTTATGATTTACTTTTAAAAAAAAGATTTAAATTGTTTAAACTTGATAAGGAGTTTTGGGGAAAAATTTTTTTGGTTATTTGTTTTAGTAATTAAAAAAAGTGGTTTTGGCAATTTTTTTATTTCTGTTTCATTGGGGTCCCAATTATTTTTCCTGCCTTAAAAAAAACTGGGCAGTAAAAATTTTTAAAAAATTTTACTTGGAATAAAAACTTTTATATTCCTAATAAAGAATTTAAATTTTTAACTTTTCTTTTAAAAAATACAGTATTTAAATTGATTTAAACTGTGTATGAAGGAGTGTTGAAGGAATTTTTAACTGGTTATTCTGCTCATCAGTAACTTGAACTAAAAGCTAGTGTTGGCTGAATTTTGTTATTTGCTAGTAATTACAGGTGTGGGGGTAGCCACATTCAGTGATTTCCTGTCCTTGCATATTTAAACTGGTGCATGTGAAATAATTCCTGCTTTAAAACTTCAGCTTGGCAAGCTAAGAACTTGGTTATATTCAACTGGACGTATAAGAGAATTTAAGTACCTTTTAATGCACTTTTCTTTTAAAAATACAGTATTTAAATTGATTTAAACTGTGTATGAAGGAGTGTTGAAGGAATTTTTAATTTTTTTTAAAACCTTGGTTTTTTTCCCTTTTTTTAAATTTTTTAAAAAAATTTTTTTTAAAATTTAAAAAAATTTTTGAAAATTTTAAAAAAATTTTTGATTTTAAAAATTTTTTAATTTTATTTTTTAAAAAAATTAAAAGGGTGGGGAAAAATTTTTTTTCTGTTTCTTTTTTAAAAAAAAATTTTTCCTGTTTTTAAATTGCGGGAAAAAATTTTTAAAATTAAAACCTTAAAAAAACTTTTAATTTTTTAAATTTGTTTAAATTTTTTTTAAAATTTTTTTAAAAAATTTTTAAAAATTTTTTTTAAAATTTATTTTTAATTTTATTTTTATTTAAGGGGGAAAAGATTTGGGAATTTTTTTTTTTTTAAATTGGGGAAAAAAATTTGTTTTAATTTTTTTGAAAAAATTTTTTTTTAAACCCTTATTTTCCTTTTTGATTTTTTTTTTAAAAATTTTTTTTTTTTATTTTTTAAAAAATTTTGGTTATTTTTTAAAAAAAGGAATAAGGGGTTTTTGGGGGTTTTTTTTTAATTTATTGAAAACTTTAAAATTTTTTTGGGTTTTTTTAAAGGGGGTTTTAAAAATTGTAAAATTAGGGGGCCTTTTTGTTTTAAATTTGGGGTGAAATTTTTTTTCCTTTTTTTTTAAAAAAATTTTTAAATTGAAAAAAATTTTTAAAAATTTTTAAATTTTAAAATGGTTATTTTTTTAAATTTAAAAAATTTTTTTTTTTTTTTTTAAAATTTAGTTTATTTTTTAAAAATTTTTTTGGGTTTTTTTTTCTGTTTAAAATTTAAAATTAGTTCCTGTTTTGTATTTAAGGGGTAAAAAATTTTTTTTTTTTAAAAAACGGTTAAAATATTTGGGTTTAAAAAAATTTTTAAGAAAATTTTAAAAAATTTTTTTAAAAAAATTTTAAGGGGTTTTTGGGTTTTTTTTAGTTTATTTTAAATTTAAAATTTGGGTTTTTAAAAAGGGGGTTTTGTTTAATTTGTAAAATTAGTTCCTGTTTTGTATTTAAACGGGGGGAAATTTTTTTTCCTTTTTTCCCTTTTTTTAAAATTTTATTTTTTTAATTTTTTTTTTAAAAAAGAATTTTTTTTTAATTTTGGCTAGTAATTACAGGTGGGGGGGTAGCCACATTCAGTGATTTCCTGTCCTTGCATATTTAAACTGGTGCATGTGAAAAAATTTCCCTTTTTTTTTTTTTTTTTTTTTTTTCTTTTTTTTTTTTTTTTTTTTTTTTTTTTTTTTTTTTTTTTTTTTTGTTTTGTTTTTTTTTTTTTTTTTTTTTGTTTTTTTTTTTTTTTTTTTTTGTTTTTTTTTTGGAGGGGGGGGGGGGTGGTGTTTGGGGGGGGGGGGGGGGGGGGGGGGGGGGGGGGGGGGGGGGGGGGGGGCTTTCAAAACTTCGGGCCTTTTGGGGCAAAAAGCAAAAAAGGGAACTTTGGTTATATTAAATGGGAAAAGGAAATTTTAAGTATTTTTTGCCTTTTTTTTAAAAAATGATTTAAATTTTTTCTGTTAAAAGGGGGTTTAAAGGGAAAACTGGTTTTTCCCTTTTTCCGTAAGAAAAAATATTTGGCTTTTTTTTATTTTAAATTACGGGTTTAAATTATGATTTTTTTTGATTTTAAAACTGGTATTGAAATAACCTGTTTAAAATTTAGTTGGCAATAAAATTGGGTTAATTAAATGGGAAAAGGAAATTTTAAGTATTTTTGCCTTTTTTTTAAAAAATGATTTAAATTTTTTCTGTTAAAAGTTTGGAATAACTGGTTTTTCCCTTTTTCCGTAAGAAAAAAAAGTATTTGGCTTTTTTTTATTTTAAATTTACGGGTTTAAATTGTGTTTTTGTTTGAATTTAAACTGGTATTGAAATAACCTGTTTAAAATTTAGTTGGCAATAAAATTGGGTTAATTAAATGGGAAAAGGAAATTTTAAGTATTTTTTGTTTTTATTTTAAAAAATCAGTAAAAATTGTTTAAACTTTAGGGAGGTTAAGGGTTTTTTTAAATTTACTGCCTTATAAGAAAAAAAAGTATTTTGAATTTTTTATTTTAAATTTACGGGTTTAAATTATGATTTTTTTTGATTTTAAAACTGGTATTGAAATAACCTGTTTAAAATTTAGTTGGGCCCTGAATTGGTTATTTCCTAGTATAAAGTTTGTACCTTTTTATGATTTTTTTTTAAAAAATCAGTAAAAATTGTTTAAACTTTAGGGAGGTTAAGGGTTTTTTTAAATTTACTGCCTTATAAGAAAAAAAAGTATTTGGCTTTTTTTTATTTTAAATTTACGGGTTTAAATTATGATTTTTTTTGATTTTAAAACTGGTATTGAAATAACCTGTTTAAAATTTAGTTGGCAATAAAATTGGGTTAATTAAATGGGAAAAGGAAATTTTAAGTATTTTTTGTTTTTATTTTAAAAAATCAGTAAAAATTGTTTAAACTTTAGGGAGGTTAAGGGTTTTTTTAAATTTACTGCCTTATAAGAAAAAAAAGTAAACTTTATAAAATTTTGGGAATTTTTTGGTTTTTTTC
>NW_025052005.1:0-9236 GCF_019279795.1 Protopterus annectens | reverse complement strand
TGGATAAAAGAGAAAAATTACTTGGAAAGATGAGCAAAAGCAAAAGCATTTGAAATACATTACTAAATAGGAAAGATGAGAAAGCGATTTGAACAAAGGGCAAATACATTAGTATAGGATACAGATGATAAGAAAAATACATTATAGAAAAAGGAAAAGCATTTAAAAAAAGAGAAAGCAAACAAAATCTTTTGAAATGCATTATTATAGGAAAGTTGAGAAAGTGAAAGTGAAAGCAATTGAAATACATTACTACAGGAAAGATGAGAAAGCGAAAGCAAAAGCTTTTAAAATACATTACTATAGGAAGGTTGAGAATGCGAAAGCAAAAGCATTTAAAATACATTACTATAGGAAAAATTAGAAAGTGAAAGCAAAAGAGAAAGAGAATGGATGTATGCATCAGAAATTTGAAATACATTTATGTAGGAAAGATGAGAAAGCGAAAGTAAAAGCATTTGAAATACATTACTATAGGAAAGATGAGAAAGAGAAACCA
This sequence comes from Protopterus annectens, assembly GCF_019279795.1. Taxonomy (NCBI): domain Eukaryota; kingdom Metazoa; phylum Chordata; order Ceratodontiformes; family Protopteridae; genus Protopterus; species Protopterus annectens. The sequence goes on along the minus strand of NW_025052005.1, from coordinate 8,737 downwards.
AAAGCATTTGAAATACATTACTATAGGAAAGATGAGAAACTGAAAGCAAAAGCATTTGAAATACATTACTATAGGAAAGATGAAAAAGCAAAAGCATTTGAAATACATTACTATAGGAAAGATGAGAAAGCGAAAGCAAAAGCATTTGAAATACATTACTATAGGAAATATGAGAAAGCGAAAGCAAAATCATTTGAAATACATTACTATAGGAAAGATGAGAAAGCAAAGCAAAAGCATTAGAAATACATTACTATACAAAAGATGAGAAAGCGAAAGCAAAAGCATTTGAAATACATTACTATAGGAAAGATGAGAAAGCGAAAGCAAACATTTAAAATACATTACTAAAGGAAAGATGACAAAGTGAAAGAAAAAGCGAAATAGAATTGATGTATGCATCAGCAATTTGAAATACATTACTGTGGGAAAGATGAGAAAGCGAAAGCAAAAGCATTTGATATACATTACTATAGGAAAGATGAGAAAGCGAAAGCAAAAGCATTTGAAATACATTACTATAGGAAAGATGAGAAAGCAAAAGCAAATGCTTTTGAAATATATTACTAAAGGAAATATGAGAAAGCGAAAGCAAAATCATTTGAAATACATTACTATAGGAAAGATGAGAAAGCGAAAGCAAAAGCATTTGAAATACATTACTATAGGAAAGAAGAGAAAGTGAAAGCAAAATCATTTGAAATACATTACTATAGGAAAGATGAGAAAGTGAAAGCAAAAGCGAAAGAGAGTGGATGTATGCATCAGCCATTTGAAATACATTACTGTGGGAAAGATGAGAAAGCGAAAGCAAAAGCATTTGAAATACATTACTATAGGAAAGATGAGAAAGCGAAAGCAAAAGCATTTGAAATACATTACTATAGGAAAGATGAGAAACCGAAAGCAAAAGCATTTGAAATACATTACTATAGGAAAGATGAGAAAGCAAAAGCATTTGAAATACATTACTATAGGAAAGATGAGAAAGCGAAAGCAAAAGCATTTGAAATACATTAATATAGGAAAGATGAGAAAGCGAAAGCAAAAGCATTTGAAATACATCACTATAGGAAAGATGAGAAAGCGAAAGCAAAAGCATTTGAAATACATTAGTATAGGTAAGATGAGAAAGCGAAAGCAAAAGCATTTAAAATTCACTACTATAGGAAAGATGAGAAAGCAAAAGCAAAAGCATTTTAAATACATTACTATAAGAAAGTTGAGAAAGCAAAAGCAAAAGCATTTGAAATACATTATTATAGGAAAGATGAGAAATCGAAAGCAAAAGCGAAAGAGAATGGATGTATGCATCAGCAATGTGAAATAAATTACTATAGGAAAGATGAGAAAGCGAAAGCAAAAGCATTTGAAATACATTACTATAGGAAAGATGAGAAAGCAAAAGCAAAAGCATTTGAAATACATTAGTATAGGTAAGATGAGAAAGCGAAAGCAAAAGCATTTAAAATTCACTACTATAGGAAAGATGAGAAAGCGAAAGCAAAAGCATTTGAAATACATTACTATAGGAAGATGAGAAAGTGAAAGCAAAAGCATTTGAAATACATTAGTATAGGTAAGATGAGAAAGCGAAAGCAAAAGCATTTAAAATTCACTACTATAGGAAAGATGAGAAAGCAAAAGCATTTTAAATACATTACTATAAGAAAGTTGAGAAAGCAAAAGCATTTGAAATACATTATTATAGGAAAGATGAGAAATCGAAAGCAAAAGCGAAAGAGAATGGATGTATGCATCAGCAATTTGAAATAAATTACTATAGCAAAGATGAGAAAGCAAAAGCATTTGAAATACATTACTATAGGAAAGATGAGAAAGCAAAAGCATTTGAAATATATTACTAAAGGAAATATGTGAAAGCAAAAGCGAAACAGAGTGGATGTATGCAACAGCAATTTGCAATACATTACTATAATAAAGATGAGAAAACAAAAGCGAAAGCACCCCAAAAAAAAATTTTAAAAAAAGGGGGGGAAAGGAAAAAAAAGGGGGGTTTTTGAAAAATTTTAAAAAATTTTTGGGGAAAAAAAAAAAAAACTTTTAAAAAAATTTAAAAAAAAAAAAATTTTAAACTAAAAAAAAAAAAAGGGAAAACTGAAAAAAAAAAATTTTAAATAAAAAAGGGGGAAAAAAGAAACCAAAAAAAATTTTTAAAAAAAAAAGGGGGAAAAAAAAAAGGTTTTTAAATTTTTTTTGGGGGGGAAAAAAAAAAAAGGGAAAAATTTAAAAAAAAAAAAGGAAAAAAAAAAAAAAAAAAAAAAGGGAAAAGAAAAAAATTTTTAAAAAAATTTTTAAAAAAAGAAAAAAAAAAATTTTAAAATTTTAAATAAAAATTGGGAAAAAAAGAAAAAAAAAATTTTTAAAAAAATTTTAAATGGAAAAAAAAAAAAGAAAAAAAAAAAAAAAAATTTTAAAAAAAAAATTTTTAAAAAAAATTTTGGAAAAAAACTTTGGAAAAAAAAAAAAAAAAAAAAATTAAAAAAAAGGAAAAGGAAAAAAAAATTTAAATAAAAAAGAAAAAAAAAAAAAAAAAATAAAATAGTTTTTAAAAAAAATTTTAAAAAATTTAGAAAAAAAGGGAAAAAAAAAAATTTAAAAATTTAAAAAAGGGGAAAAAAAAAAAAAAAAATTTTAAAAAATTTAAAAAAAAAAGAAAAAAAAAAAATTTGAAATAAAAAAAAAAAAAAAAGGAAAAAAAGGGGGGGGGTTTTTTTTTAAAAATTTAAAAAAATTTAAAAAAAAAGGAAAAAAAAAAAATTTTATTAAAAAAAAAGGGGGGAAAGGAAAAAAAAAAAAAATTTTTAAAAGAAAAAGAAAAAAAAAAAAAATTTTAAAAATTTTAAAAAGGAAAAAAAAAAAAAAATTAAGGAAAAAAAAAAAAAATTAATTTTTAAAAAAAAAAAAAAAAAAAAAAGAAAAAAAAAAAAAAAAAAAAAAAAAAAAAAAAAGGGAAAAAAAATTTTTAAAGGAAAAAGGAAAAAAAAAAGGGAAAAAAAAAAAAAAATTTTAAAAACAAAAAAGGGGGGAAAAAAAAAAAAGGAAAAAAAAAAAAAAAATTTGAAAAAAAAAAAAAGGGAAAAAAAAAAAGGGAAAAAAAAAAATTTTTTAGAAAAAAAAAAAAAAACAAAAAAAGGGAAAAAAAAAAAAAAAATAAAAAACAAAAAAGGGGAAAAATAAAAAAAAGGGAAAAAAAAAAAATTTTAAAAAAAAATTTTGGAAAAAAAAGGAAAAAAAAAAAAAAAAAAGGAAAAAGAAAAAAAAATTTTAAAAAATTTAAAAAAAAGGGAAAGAAAAAAAATTTTAAATAAAAAAGGGGGAAAAAAGGGAAAACCCTTTTTTTAAAAAAAAAGGAAAAAAAAAAAAAAAAAAATTAAAAAAAAGGGAAAAAAAAAAAAAAAAAAATTAAAGGGGGTTTAAAAAAGGAAAAATTTTAAAAAATTTAAAAAAAAAAAAAGGAAAAAATAAAAAGGAAAATGGGGGAAAAAAACTTTTTTAAAAAATTTAAAAAATGAAAAAAAAAGGAAAAAAAAGGAAAAAAAAAAAAAAAAAAATTTTAAAAAAAGGAAAAAAAAAAAAAAATTTGAAAAAAAAAAAAAAAAAGAAAAAATTTTTTTAAAAAAAATTAAAAAAAGAAAAAAAAAAATTTTTAAAAAATTAAAAAACAAAAAAAAAAAAAAAAAAAATTAAAAAAAAGAAAAAAATAAAAAATTTAAAAAAATTAAAATATAAAAAAATTTTTAAAAAAAAAAAGGGGGGAAAAAACCCCAAAAAAAAAAATGGGGGGGGTTTTTAAAAAAAAAAAAATTTTTTTTGGGAAAAAAAAAAAAAAAATTTAAAAAATTTAAAAGGAATGGTAAAAAAAAAAAAAAAAATTTTAAAATAAAAGAACAAAAAACAAAAAATTTTAAAAATTTAAAAAAATTAAAAAGGGAAAGAAAAAAAAAAATTTTAAATAAAAAAAGGGGAAAAAAGAAAAAAAAAAATTTTAAATAAAAAAGGGGGGAAAAAAAAAAAGGAAAAAAGGGTTTTTAAAAAAATTTTAAAAAAAAAAGGGAAAAGGGGAAAAAAAAAAAAAAAAAAAAAAAAAAAGAAAAAAAAAATTTTTAAAAAAAAAAAAAAAAAAAAAAAAAAATTTAAATAAAAAAGTAAAAAAGAAAAAAAATTAAATAAAAAAAAAAAAAAAAAAAATTTAAATTACAAAAAAGGGGGAAAGAAAAAAAAAAAAAAATTTAAATTACAATACAAAAAAAAAGAAACCAAAAGCATTTGAAATACATTATTATAGGAAAGATGAGAAACTGAAAACAAAAGCATATTAAATACATTACTATAGGAAAGATGAAAAAGCAAAAGCATTTGAAATACATTACTATAATAAAAATGAGAAAGCGAAAGCAAAAGCGAAAGACAGTGGATGTATGCATTAGCAATTTGAAAGACATTACTATAGCAAAGATGAGAAAGCAAAAGCAAAAGCATTTGAAATACATTACTATAGTAAAGATGAGAAAGCAAAAGCATTTGAAATACATTACTATAGGAAAGATGAGAAAACAAAAGCAAAAGCATTTGAAATACATTAATTTAGGAAAGATAAGAAAGCGAAAACAAAAGCATTTGAAATACATTACTATAGATAAGATGAGAAAGCAAAAGCATTTGAAATACATTACTATAAGAATGATGAGAAAGGAAAAACAAAAGCATTTGAAATACATTACTACAGGAAAGATGAGAAAGCAAAAAAAATGAGAGTGGATGTATGCATCAGCAATTTGAAATACATTGATATGGGAAAGATGAGAAAGCAAAAGCAAAATCATTTGAAATGCATTACTATAGGAAAGATGAGAAAGCAAAAGCAAAAGCATTTGAAATACATTACTATAGATAAGATGAGAAAGCGAAAGCAAAAGCATTTGAAATACATTGCTATGGGAAAGATGAGAAAGCGAAAGCAAAAGCGAAAGAGAGTGGATGCATGCATCAGCCATTTGAAATACATTTCTATATGAAAGATGAGAAAGCGAAACCAAAAGTATTTGAAATACATTACTACTAGGAAAGATGAGAAAGCGAAAGCAAAAGCATTTGAAATACATTACTATAGGTAAGATGAGAAACCGAAAGCAAAAGCATTTGAAATACATTACTATAGGAAAGATGAGAAAGCAAAAGCAAAAGCCTTTGAAATACATTACTATAGGAAAGATGAGAAACCAAAAGCAAAAGCATCTAAAATACATTACTGTAGGAAAGATGAGAAAGTGAAAGCAAAAGTGAAAGAAAATGGATGTATGCATCAGCAATTTGAAATACATTACTGATGAGAAAGCAAAAGCGATACAGAGTGGATGTATGCATCAGCAATTTGAAACACATTACTATAGGAACGATGAGAAAGCAAAAGCATTTGAATGACGTTACTACAGGAAAGATGAGAAAGCGAAAGCAAAAGCATTTGAAATACATGGCTATAGGAAAGATGAGAAAGCAGAAGCAAAAGCGAAAAAAAGTGGATGAATGCATCAGCAATTTCAAATACATTATCATAGGAAAGATGAGAAAGCAAAAGCAAAAGCATTTGAAATACATTACTATAGGAAAGATGACAAAGCGAAAGCAAAAGCATTTGAAATACATTACTATAGGAAAGATGAGAAAGCGAAAGCAATTGAAATACATTACTATAGGAAAGATGAGAAAGCGAAAGCAAAAGCTTTTAAAATACATTACTATAGGAAAGATGAGAATGCGAAAGCAAAAGCATTTAAAATACATTACTATAGGAAAGATTAGAAAGTGAAAGCAAAAGAGAAAGAGAATGGATGTATGCATCAGAAATTTGAAATACATTTATGTAGGAAAGATGAGAAAGCGAAAGTAAAAGCATTTGAAATACATTACTATAGGAAAGATGAGAAAGCGAAACCAAAAGCATTTGAAATACATTACTATAGGAAAGATGAGAAACCGAAAGCAAAAGCATTTGAAATACATTACTATAGGAAAGATGAGAAAGCAAAAGCAAATGCTTTTGAAATATATTACTAAAGGAAATATGAGAAAGCGAAAGCAAAATCATTTGAAATACATTACTATAGGAAAGATGAGAAAGCGAAAGCAAAAGCATTTGAAATACATTACTATACAAAAGATGAGAAAGCGAAAGCAAAAGCATTTGAAATACATTACTATAGGAAAGAAGAGAAAGCGAAAGCAAAATCATTTGAAATACATTACTATAGGAAAGATGAGAAAGTGAAAGCAAAAGCGAAAGAGAGTGGATGTATGCATCAGCCATTTGAAATACATTACTGTGGGAAAGATGAGAAAGCGAAAGCAAAAGCATTTGAAATACATTACTATAGGAAAGATGAGAAAGCGAAAGCAAAAGCATTTGAAATACATTACTATAGGAAAGATGAGAAAGCAAAAGCAAATGCTTTTGAAATACATTACTATAGGAAAGATGAGAAAGCGAAAGCAAAATCATTTGAAATACATTACTATAGGAAAGATGAGAAAGTGAAAGCAAAAGCATTTGAAATACATTACTATAGGAAAGATGAGAAACTGAAAGCAAAAGCATTTGAAATACATTACTATAGGAAATTGAGAAAGCGAAAGCAAAAGCATTTGAAATACATTACTATAGGAAAGATGAGAAAGCAAAAGCAAAAGCATTTGAAATACATTAATATAGGAAAGATGAGAAAGCGAAACCAAAAGCATTTGAAATACATTATTATAGGAAAGATGAGAAATCAGCAAAAATGAAGAGAATGGATGTTGGGCGTACCAGCAATGTGAAATAAGTATAAAAATAAAAATAAAACCTGCTGCACACCTAGTCGCTGATAACACCAACTGTACAAAAGCCAGGTTATGTCCAATAAATATTAGGTACAGGCCTGCTCCAGTTAACTTGATGAGAAGCCAAAAAAACAAACGGCAAAAAGAAACCAAGATACCACTGCTGACAATTAGTCCCGGTCTGTTCAGACCAAAAAACGACTATGCAGTCCAATGAAAGGGTTGACTTTACGATCAAGCAGTACAATAATATGAGCAGCTTTGTAGTCAAACAGTACGCAATGTTGAACGACACCAGATAATGTTAAAAGTTGATTTATTGGATCCACAGGTTAAATAATAATGGTAAGTGCTTTCGCAACAAGTGCTTTTTCAAACCAATACTTTTTCTTTCATAAAACACACTCCTTTTATACTCAATTAATTCTGACTTAATGATCATAGCAAATTAACCTCTTAAAGAGGTATACAATTTCTCATCAACAAATATGTGACATATTTATCTAATGCAAATAATATAAGTATAAAATATGGATAAAACATTATAATACAAAACATTGTGATACAAAATGTCACATATCCATTTCTAAAGAACTGTTTAAAAATGCAAATGAAAAATAATAATAATAGTAATAGTAATATAATGCTCAAATTAGCTGTATGTAAGCATATAAGCATATATACTACTGCTGACATATAAGAATATGTATATATTAAAATAAAATATGATTAAATAAATGTATATATATATATATATATATATATGTTGGAATACTGATATTCACATATGGTAATAAATATACATATATATGTATTGGGATGATAAAAAACATAGCAAAGCAGCATGTGTGAATAAAAATATATGGCAAATGAATGCATCAGATCACATAAAAAACCATCACCCGTAATAGAATTGAACGTATATCACTATATGTGTGTGTATAAATGTGTGTGTGTATGTTAAAATATATATGTAAAAAATGTATGTAAAAGATACAAGCCTAAGTGTATGTGTAACAAATTGCCATGTTTACACTGAGACTTCAAAATGTCACTCAGCAGGGTCTACTTCTCCTATTTTTTCTATTTTTTAACATGGGTTTCAACGGAACCCTATCATTCAACCCTGGGGTACAATGTGCTCTAGTCTTTAGTAATAAATATACATATATATGTATTGGGATGATAAAAAACATAGCAAAGTTATGTATGTGTGAATAAAAAATATATGGCAAATGAATGCATCAGATCACATAAAAAACTACCCATAATGGAATTGAACGTATATCACTATATGTGTGTATAAATGTGTGTGTGTATGTTAAAATATATATGTAAAAAATGTATGTAAAAGATACAAGCCTAAGTGTATGTGTAACAAATTGCCATGTTTACACTGAGACTTCAAAATGTCACTCAGCAGGGTCTACTTCTCCTATTTTTTAACATGGGTTTCAACAGAACCCTATCATTCAACCCTGGGGTACAATGTGCTCTAGTCTTTATGATCCATTGGGCTTCCACTGATTCTGTTAAGTTCTTTATATCGCCCCCTCTTGGGCTGGGTTGTAAAACTTGTAAGACAGAAAATGTGAAATTTTGTGTGCTATCACTACTTAACATGTGCTTTGATAAAGCATTTACTTGTGATTTTATTCATATTTGATAGAGATGTTCCCTAATACGATCCTTCAACATTCTGTCTGTTTTTCCTATATAAAAAGACATACAGGAGACACATCTCGCTAAATAGATCAAGTGTTTAGATGTACAGCTGGCATTTACTTTTATACTAAACATTTCACCCGTAACTGGGTGGACAAAAGCAGAAAGATTGGATACATAACTGCAATAATTGCAATTATTGCATGGATTAGTACCAAGCCCGAAACATTTC
>NW_025052004.1:0-11427 GCF_019279795.1 Protopterus annectens | reverse complement strand
AGACATCAATGTTCTCCATAAAAGGATGCTGTAAACTAGTAAAATAGAAATAAAGTGTTCCATAAACTGAAATAACCGTAAAACAAATAATTTATTGTACAATTCCTTAGCGCTTTCACCCATCCATTCCGTGGGTTTCATCAGAGTAAAAAAACATTTGAACAGCTGCCTTATATCATCATTCACATCCAATCAAATCCCTTATCTAATTAAACATTTATTTAGCATATAAAATTGTTTCATACCTTTTTAATAACATAAACGTCTAACCCTATATTTTATATATAAACATACAACTACCAAGAAAAAACTAGTTAAAAAACACTGGCATCATGTAACAAAAAATGACATTTTGTAACAAAAAAACTAGCCTTACCATAAAACGAAATAAAAGCCTACATATATGTGTAATGACCCAAATTCATGTTGCTGAAAACTATAATAAAAAACTATCTGTTATAATTATATAAATATTGTCAATAATCTATTAGAAACTAAAGAGTGTTTATGGCAGCTAAGACTGAACACCAGTACAAAGCCTGGGATGAACGAATACATTTCTATTTCTAGTTTTTTAAAAATGAAATCATACAAAATATAAGTTTACAAATTTTGTATTTTTTTACTTTTTACACTTAATTTTACATTTTCATTCTTATGTATAGGGTATATTTATATTTATATCTATATTTATATTAATATTTATATTTATATTTATACTTATATATTTATTAACAGTTAAGGTAATTATTATTGCCTTTCTATTTTTAACGATATACATTAATTCAATAAGTACGATGATGATGTATTTTCATATTTATAATATTTATTATATTTAAATCAATATCTGTTTCTTTCCAGTTATGTTTTCTAGGGTGGTGGGTTAGTCTTTTCGGCCTTGCCTACAAAAGGCTGTATGGAGGTTGCAAAAGCCTTAGGCAATATCCAGACGCCCACAGGTAACAGGTGCAAGCCATCCCTGGAACAGCAGCGTGGCTTGTCAAGCATGACATCCCAAGCAGACAGACATTGGATCCCCTTGGAATGACACCAGTAATTGTGCCACTTGTTAAAGCTGATCATTCTGTGTTTGTACTGTGGCATCATTCATGGTGAGGGTAGGATGCTGCAAATGGTCAGTGTCATACTGGCCTGAAATACATATTTGGAGAGCTCATCTATGTATCTTTTCATCCAGACTGGGGAGGTACATCTCAGGTCATTCACAGCAGCATGGACTATGACTGCATCATATTTCTACTTGCTTTGGGGTGACCTGCATACTTGTGTTATGTGGTGTATTGTAGCAGCCTACAGGCAGCTTACTGTACCCTTTCCTTTTTCAGTCTGGTGTGCGGGACAGCAGCGTGTCTCACTATGGAGTCACCTATTACAACTGTATCAGGCATGTTGTTTATCCTTCTGTCCTGTGACTGTTTGGCACACCAGCTTTGTGTACTATGTGTTGCATGTGCTATGTCTGGAGGTTGTTTGATTGGGTGTCTGCTTTGGAGGCTTCTGTTGGTGTTGTGTGTTTCTAATTAGGGCCTCTGGGAATGTTTTTTTGTGTTTATGTGTTTGGTTTACAGTTGTTGTATGTCTATGTGGGACTGGGTTTGTGGTGTATGTGGTTACCTTCTCCTCCTGACTAGTTTTGACAGTACTGAGTTGGGGGAGCTGAGGCTCCGGTTTGGCTACATGGTTGCATCTATCACATATATTTGTATTTATTGGGGTGAGTTGTGGTTGTGTGTGTACTTGGGACAGGTGTCACATTGCCTCTGGATTCACAGATTCTACTTGTTATGCCTGGCCTTAGTGGATTGTATGTGTGGACATATTTTATTGCCATACTAGTGATCACTGATTACTTCCCTTTTTATGTTTGCTCTATCATGTGGTAGCTTCCTCATTCTCTTCAATGGTTTGCTAATGGCTGGAGTCCAGCATGCCAGATGCCTGCGTGTATTGCATTGTGTCTTGTTGTTATTTCTGATTGCAGACTCCAAGCATTCCTGGCTGTGTTCATGGAATGCCTGTATAACATGTTCTGCGGTGTGTCCCATATTCTGAACTTCACAGGGCCTTTCATGGATTCCACATCAGTTTGTAGGGGTGCAAGCTATGCTTTACACATGTTTTTTACTGTGGTATTCTGGCCAGGGACTGGGGTCGAGATGTGTAAATACAGTGTGATTACTCTATGGTCTGGTCTTACCAGTGAGGGATACACTTCTCATCTTGCCATCCAGTACACATGTTGCTAATTATCACATCCAGTATGCTTACCCCTGTTGTGGAAGTGTTACATTGTTCCTGGGCATTTTGTTTTATGGATTCTGGGAACTTTTCTCCAACTGTGTTGGTGCTAGTATAATGCAAAGGGTATAGTGACAAACTTCTCAAAAGCCGACTTCACACTTCTTAAGACTGAGATGGTATCCTTTAAGCCCACTGGGCCAGTGGAAACCACAACCCCCAATGCTGAATCCTTCACAAACGCTTTCTACGGACATCTCCAAGAAAGCATGGACCACGCAATCTCAAATAAAACCAAGACCCTCTCCACCAAGGGAAAGCGCCCTGTCTGGTGGACCCCAGCTGTAAACAAACTGTATAACAAAAGAAGGAAACTAATGCAAGACAGAGCTAAATCTCATAAAGGGAAGGCAGCTCTGATCAGCACTAGTAAAAAGCTACGTTCTCTCATAAAAACATCCAAGGCCAACTTTGATAAAAAAATCGCCAAAGACACTAAAGATAACCACAAGGCCTTCTTCAGTTATGTCAGAAACCTAGGCAGGAACCCTCAGATATGCTCAGAGTTGGTACACAACGACAAAAAAATTCACTGAACCCACAGATATTGCCAACATTCTGGCAGACAGATTCAGTGCAAATTTCTCCCCTCCCTCACCCCAAAAGAAGAAATACTTATCCCAGCTAAATGTAACCTCCCTGTCATCTCAGATGTCCAGGTGAGAGCCGCCCTCAGCAAAGAAAAAAACACAGCATCAATGGGACCTGATGGTATCCCCGGTTGCGTGCTACGTGACCTCCAAGAGGACCTAAACCCGCATATAAAAATGCTATTTAACCTTAGCCTTGCTACAGGATATGTACCTGAACACTGGCGTACAGCAACAGTGGTCCCACTCCACAAAGGAGGTGCCTCCACAGACCCTGGGAACTACCGCCCCATAAGCTTAACCAGCCTTGTCTGCAAAGCTATGGAAAGAATCATTATGGAGCTCATAAACAGAGACATTGGGAACCTACAGACTCTTGATCCCACCCAGTTCGGCTTTGTAAAGGGCAGATCCTGCCTTTTGAACCTAGTTGACTTTTTCAAAACTGTCAGTAGAGCCATTGATGAGGGCAAAGCAGTCCACACAGCCTACCTGCACTTGGCTAAGGCCTTTGACACAATACCCCACTCAGGCATCATAGACAAGCTCAACAGCTTAAATATAAATCCATATGTCACAAGATGGGTTGCAAACTGGCTAAAAAACAGAACCCATAAAGTCAAAATTGCAGGTGCCTTGTCAGATTCAAAGCCAGTCACAAGTGGTGTCCCACAAGGATCTGTCCTGGGACCCTTCTTATTTGGCATTTACTTTTCAGATGTGAAAGCAAACATAGGAGGGTTGTGGCTGACAAAGTTTGCAGATGACTGCAAACTAGGCGCCATAGTCGATACACCAGCCAACACACACATCCTACAGAATGCCCTCACAGAAACGGACAGCTGGTGCCAGAATCATGGCCTGAAACTGAATGCCAAGAAATGTGTAGTCATCCCCTTTGGGAGGAACGAAGTACCCACAAATTACCACATAGACAGCAACCCATTGAGCATGGAAAAAGAAATCAGAGACCTGGGGACCCAAGTAGATAGTGACCTCTCGTTTGACACCCACATTGCCAAAGTGGTTAGAAAGACTTTCTATCTTGCCCACCTTATCATGAAGGGTTTTTCATCCAGATCAAAGGAGGTCATTGTACCCCTATACTCCTCCCTTATCAGGCCCATGATTGAATACAATGCCCCATTTGGTATGTACCTCACCCGGCACTTGCAACAGCTGGAGAGACCCCAAAAGTACCTCACCAAGAGGATCAAGGGTTTACAACATATGTCATATGCTTCTAGACTAAAGAAACTCCAGCTCTATTCAGTAGCATACCGCCTACTTACAGGTGACCTATGCCTGACCTACAAGGCCATGTCCAATCAGGATTTGATGGACATGCTCCACCTCAAAAAATCCAAATCCACCAGAACCACGAGAGCTAAAGATTTGAACCTCAGCACAAACATGAATAGGACATGCTGGAGGGACAGATTCATAACTCAGAGGCTTCCCACACTCTGGAACAGAATCCCAGTTCATGTTAGACAGAGCCCCTCACTGACTCTCTTCAAGAGAAATCTTGAGTGGATGGGAGATCGTAGGTTTACCCCGGGGGTCCTCCCTGTGTCACTACTAGACAGAGGCACAGTCAATTAATTCTATTAAGTAAAGGGGTCATCAATGTGTCACTACTAAGTCAGAGGCATAGTATTCGGAATCTATTCTGTACAGTTATTACCACTATAAGGGGTGGCGATAGCCACATCACTATGGCTAGGCTTATAAATGCCCTAGGGCAGATAGCCTAGTACTAAACTATGAAACTATGGTGTTTGTCTAGGTATTTTCAGTCAAGCAATATAATGTGGTTTGGGGGGCTTGATATATTCATGTATTCCAACATAGGCCTGGTGCAGTTCCTGCTATTAGGACAGTGGTCTGCAGCAGGCTATATACTGGTAGGCAGTTTTAGCCATTGGTATTTGACCATGGCTAATCCATGCTGCTTCTTGTTGTGGTACCAACATGGGGGTGTGGTTATCCATGACATTTATTGCTAGTCACCCTCCTTTTGTAGCTTGTTCCATGTTTTGCAGCTGTGCAACACTGTATGAGGTGTGACCTGGTAGTGTTAGGGTGCTGATGTGAGCTTTGACCCAGTTTTCTATTACAGGACTGATATCTACATTCTCCATACTGTGTGCATTTACACTGCACGCATCTTGCTGTTTAGACTTCTGGCATTGGGTAGCATTACATCTAGGTTCCTATCCCTTGTGTACCTATGAAGGTGGGTTTGTGTTTTGAGACTTACATATTCAGGGCATACTGTGGGTACTGACGGCCTTTGCCAGTATCCATGGGGCATGGACTGCTAAGTGCACACCACCCCTAGCAGATGGTGCATCATGTCATGCTCCGCATGTCTTCCCAGCCTGTAACACATTGGCTCCCCTTTGACTAGCTGAATTACTTCAGCCAGTTATTGCACTTCATCATCCCATCGTCATTTTGTGGCCTCATGCTTGGTGAGGGTGGGTGTTAGTCAGGGTCCTCAGGTGTGCATATGGTACATGGTGTTACATTACTTAACACATGGCATTCATGCCTCAGGTGGTGCTGCAGGGCTGCCCCTGTTGGATGCACATATTACACTCCCTGTACATGTGTGTGAGTAGGTCATGTCAATTTAGGCATCCCTGTTATTATTTGAGTGAGTCAGAGGGGGTATCATTCCCTGGGTTCCTACTGAGCCAGTGTATATGCTATGCGTTGCCTCTTTGCCAAGGCCAGGGCATACTGGGCATGCCTCCTTCTGTCTACTGGGGCAGGCTCAGGTTGTTCCTCCTCTGAGTCACACTCTGCCTGTGATGGCCTTGGCAATGGTGGGGGGCTGTTTTGCCCGGCCCTATGCTGGTCCTGCTGCAGCTGCTTTCGCAAGATCATATTATGTAGCATAGCACATACCATGACAATGTGGGTACATGTAGTTGGTGTGTAGTGCAAGGCTCCACCAGATGTGTCCAGACACCGGAACCGTGACTTGAGCAGCCCAAACACACGCTCTATTACATTACGTGTTTGTGCGTGTGCCTCATTATGGTGTTCCTGTTCAAGTGTGTGTGCGTTTCTGATGGGTGTCATCAGCCACGGCTCCAGTGCATAACCTGCATCCCCAACTAGGTGTCCATGTGGGATGTCCACATTGGCAAATGTATGGTACAGCTGCGTCAAATGCCAGATGTGGGAATCGTGGTAGCTCCCAGGGCAGCCAGCACACACATTCATTATTATGCCCTGGGCATCACACACGACCTAGCAGTTGATGGAGGGGAAGCCCTTGCGGTTAATGTAGGCCCTACCCCGCTCACCAGCCGGTGCTTTGATGCATATGTGCGTGCAGTCTATTGCACCCAATACCTCAGGGTATCCCGCTATTTGCTGGAAGAGACGCATATTGCTGGCCAATACCTCACGGGCATTGGGGAAATATACATGATCACCGACATGTGCTGACATGGCATCCAGGAACTGGTGCAGTACCCTGGAGGATGATGCCTGTGATATCCCCATCATATCACCAGTTGGTCTCTGGAAGGTACCTGTTGCTAGTATTCTTAGGCCAATACATACCTTGGTTTCCACTGGGATGGGTTCCCCTCTGTTGGCTCTGTGTGTGAGGCGTGGCCTGCACAGCTCAACTATTTGCTGCAGGAGGTCTCTGTCCACTCTATAGCGCTCTACTATCTCCAGCTCATGTAACCCATGGTAGGTGACCCTGGGCCTGTACACTCTTCTCTGTCTCCTCACTGTGGGTTGTCTGGCACCATCTGCAATGTCACCACCCTCAGCAAGTCGCCTATGTCTCATTATGACAGCCCCTAGCATTTCTGTTCTGAGTTCAGCTTTTTCAGTTTTCACTTCTACTAGCTTACTCCTGTCTTGCAGTGTCTCTTAAGAGAAACATCCTGCATTGCTGTTTGCAGAGTTTTAAGTGCTGGGCTGGGCTTCTATTCTGCTTGTGTAATTGCCTGCTTCCAATTGTTTTCACCTGCTAGCTCCAGCAGTATTCCCTGTTAGCTTCCTACTAATTCTATTGCTTCCTTTTCCTCTCTGTTTCCTCAGGGGGGAGCAACATGCACACCAGCATAAATGCGCTCACAGTGGCTTACATGCGAGCACACATGCTTACACGGTTCAGGATCTGCTTATTCGGGTTAAAACGCGCGCACACCCACGCAAACAGCCTTATACGTATGTCAACAGGCTCCCAGATGCTTAGTCTGCCCTACACGCGTGCACACCAGCGCAAACATTGTTAAACATTTGCCAACACGCTCCCACATGCTGAGTCTGCCTTACACATGTGCACACTGCCGTACTCGCGCTTCATGGCATGCACACGTGCGCATGCACGTCCAGCAAGAAACTTTCAGTGTAAGTATAGTGTACACCTTCCATTTCTTGACTTTCCCAGAGTTATGTTGTGCCACTCCTCTTTCCCTGATGTGTGTCTGTCATCTGTCATGTTACACTGGCCTCCAATGAACTGCATTTCTTTCTACCATTCCCCCCTGTGATGTCACCTATCTCCTACTCTATTCCTCCCCCTTATGTATCTCTTACACTACTCAGACTGTGCTCATTTGCTATGTGACTGTGGGATTCAGTATCCTAACCCTCATTTACATCAGATTGCCTACTAATGCTTAGTTACATCTCTTAGACTCAGCTTCACCCCTTAGCAACCACTACACGGTGGCCATGTTTTTTTTGGTCTGCTGGTCCCTGCATTGTCATTCCATGTATTGCATAAAACCCACATTTGTGGGTTTATAAGCTTCGTTTTAATGTTTTATGCAGTGCAGCCCGTTTGCGCGGGGCTGCGCTGCGTTTAAACATCAAAGATCACCGGAAAAAAAATCATATTTTTATTATTTTTGCATCAGGTTACCATGCCAATGGCCACATATTTGGCCATTGGCATGCTGCCTGACACAGATGCACCTTTATTTCGAGCTGACATGGCTCCATTGTTGATTTTGCAGAAATGTACTCAGTTGTCAACTGAGTACATTTCTGCAGCTAAAACGGCTCTTACATGGGCTGCTTTATTCTTCGTGGATCGTTAATCCACCTCATTTGCATGCATTTCGGCTGCAAGTGAGGTGATTAGCATATCCACGCCTGCTCCGTGTAAGAGACGTTTTAGCTAGTCTCTTACACAGACTTCAGGGCTGTTCCTGGATCGCGAAGGCTGCATGGAGTCTTACACTACTCTTAGACTCCGTGCAATCCTTCGTGAATCCTGCCCATAGATATTAATATATGCACCTGCTGAAGCTAATGTGAAAGCGCTTGTGCTGAATAAAATAGAGCTGCTCAACACTGTTGGATTTTCTTTGAACATTTATGTCTTTTGGATATTTTGGAGCTAGACCTTTGCTACTGTTTTGTTTGATTTATACCTTCTCGTGTTTCAGCAAAGGTATCCAGTGCTTTATAGGTATCATTTCGTTTTTTCATATTTTAAAAAATGTATATTTATTCATATACATTTTTTTAAATATGCTTTTCAGTTTTCTTTCATGTGTTTGTATTTTTAACCTACACCCATACTTGGATCATGCTTTTAGGATACAGAAATGAGATATGCATTCTGTTAAAAGGCATAGTAAGATGTGAATATCTGTTTTTTTTTTTTTTTTTTTTTAAGATTTAAGTTACAAATTAATTGGTTTAGAACACATGACTGTGATAGGTTAATTAACTTGGAATAGATGTATAAAGATGGACTTTGATTTTACCAGCTCAGGGTTTTTTTTTAATAAAACTCATGTGTTATTGAGTGCGCTGTCCAAGAGCTTTATTGCTTCGCCTTTCTAGGTTACATTGGTTTTGTTTATTTATTTTAAGTAATGTTGTCAGAATTTTACAATTAGAGAAAGACTGAATAGTATGAGGGAAGAGAGAGAATCTCAAGGGTGTATTTGTACAGGATTGCCATTTTAATTTTTTTCTGATCTTATCTAGCCTTATAATACTGTGTCCTGGTGGTAATATTCCTCATTTCTGTATCATGACACAGCCATGTTTCAGTGATTATAAAGACATCTGGAGATTGAGTAATCAACCAGGAATATAGTTCTAGAAGTCTGATGTGGGTGCTTCATAGGTTGATATGATTCAAGTTGAGACAGGGACTGACTGAAGTTTTAAGTGGGAAAGCTAATTATCAGAGGAACATTACCTCATGTAGGAGTAGAGTGGGTTGGACCAGGATTTGGGTGTACACCGCTGCTTAGTTTTAACATGTGCATATGATGGCATTGATACATTTTTTATTATTTTGCTTGACTTTAGGCTTAGCAATAGGATAAAGGAGCAATGGCTGTTAATTTAGGTGGATGTAACTGAAGAGATGAATATACATGAGCTGGCATAGATATGGGATGATGATGACATGGGAGCTTTCACAGTTAGACACTTCTGTGTGATTATTTTGCCATTGGAGTGTGTAAATTTAATATTGATAGGATATCTGTGCTATTAAGGAGCACTACAGGAGTAGTGATAATTGTGCAATCATGTGCAGTCTGGTTGAAGCTATATAGAAGAAATATATATGTGTGTGTGTGTGTGTGTGTGTGTGTGTGTGTGTGTGTGTGTGTGTGTGTGTGTGTGTGTGTGAGTGTAGATAGTAAAGGGACTGAGCTGATGGACAAAATTTAGGAATATATTAATAACTATATGAGAGGAGAGTAAGATATACGTTTATGAGGATAATAAAGGTATATGTTTATGAGGATAATTCAAGTGGTGACTGTTGAGGTGTTAAGAGGGTAATCTGAGTGTTGGGCGCGGAAGTGTTTGTGAAGTACAGTATTTGCATCAGGGAACATAAGCAATAGTTTTCAGTCAGTGAGAGTGCTAACTAATGTTAGTCTTGTGAGAAAAGATAATAGAGTAGACTACTAAATGTTAATCTCTGAATTGCTTGAGTTTTATGGTAGGATGAAATAGTTGGTATTTTTGGAGTATTAATGTCACTATTTCAGTTTACTGCAGTGATTGCTTTTTATCAGTTGGGTTAGAGTAAAACAGGTAGATTTCCAAGTGAGTGTAACAGGTCCTTCAAAAATAGTATAATGATACGATTGGTACTAATTTTAATTGTGGGACTGGCATTTCTGTGGAGTTGTGCAGTACATAGTAGGCTATAGGAGGTGGCTTGATGGTGTAATTATTCGATTGGTAGAGGTGATGTTGGTGTGGTTCTGGCTAAAATAAATGTAATGTGAGAAGGGGCGGGTGGGAATCTGGAGCAAGGTAGGGAAGAGAAATAAGCCTGAGAATGAGGGTGAATGGAGCAGGTTGCACCTTACAAAAATGGTACAAGATACAAGAGAAAACAAGCAATCTGGAACACTTACTAACAAATTTAACTAGGAAGGTCACAATGTGGTTAAAATATGCTACTTTACACTTATAAAAAGATATTTTAATGAATGACTAGGATTTGGTGTTATTTACAATGTATATCAACTGAAAATAATTGTTAATTATAGATTCATAATTGAATACTAGGCTAATTGGCTTAAATAAACATCTGTGTTATCCCATTAGGTGTTGAAAATACCCTTAACAAGATTATTATTCCTGTAAATTCATAGGTGAATACTAGGTTAATGTTCTTAAATAGACATCTGTGTTATCCCATTAGGTATTCAAAATACTCTTAGCAATATTATTTTTCTTCTTTCTCCTGTTTGTAAATGACTGTATTGCAGACTCATTCAATGTGGAACAGGAAGGAACAAGGACTTTTTCAGATTCTAAACCAGGATCGTTCCTCATAATGAGTTACAGTTTACAGGTGGTTGATGTATATTGGGGTTGCTATAATGGCTAGAGGTTTTGCTTGCAAACACAAGGTACAGGGTTTAGTTCTCACCTTTGGTGGAGAAATTGTAGGCTTAAAATCCCCCACAAGGGCAGATAGCCTATACGTACATGGATTTATTTAACTTTGTTGAATGGCACTAATATTGACGTGCATAATACCGACAACAAATGATCAACATTATACAAGTCAACGCACTACTACACGTGCAAAGAGTTGCACTCCCCACCCTCCCTGCTACTTATATATACTAACTCTAAGATCACACAATTCTTGGGAAAGGGCAAATTTGCCAAACATGAGAAGTGTCCAATCTGTTACTTTTGTTGACAGGTGTAGACCATCTGTTTAGTTAACCAAACTGTGTCAACTAAACAGATGTTGAACAAAGTACTGCTCAACAAAATTAGTGGAATGCAGTCAGGAAACTGTGACTTTACAAAACAGCAAATCTCAAACAACTAAACACACAATAGCAAATGCACATTGCACTGAACACTGTTAACAATAAAAAAAAAAAAAAAAACTTTGGCTACTTCTCTCTCACCAGAAAAACTCTGTCTGTAAATCCTGACTACTGAACCCAGAGCAAACACTGCATAGTTGAACTGTAAGGGAAAGGGGTTTTAGTAATTTAAACACTACAATGTAGCAAAGTTGTATGGC
>NW_025052003.1:0-11777 GCF_019279795.1 Protopterus annectens | reverse complement strand
CTTTCAGCTTCTCTGTGAGAATTCTGAGAGTTGAAGCTTTTGAAGTAGCTCATGGACACTGTGCATGAGACAGCCCACATCCCAGATTGTCTCCTTAACATTTTGGCGGAAACTTATTAAAACTAGTGACAAACATTCATTTAGCAGTGTAAATGCATCTAAACATGACAAAACCTTCACAATGTATTTTACAGGTTATTCCAGCCTCTATGTAAGTGAAATTAAGCCCAAAGTTATTAATAAGTAATAAAACTCAATATTTTTGTCCCAACTCAATTTTATGCAAATTTTATTATTTACTGTGTCTATATGATCAAAAGCATTTCTATATGTTAATAAAGAAAAGAAAAGAGAGTAGAAAATAAAAGAGTGTAAGGCAGTAATAAAAAATGTAAGAGAATGCTATAAGAAGTATATACAATGGAATATTACTTACTGTTTATATTAATAGAGTTAAAAATAAAACATATTATTTACTATTATTTAGTTCTAATTATTATTAGTTAAAGCATGACAGATTATTTACAAACAAGCATAAGCAGTATAATCAAGAAAGTATAATTAGGAATAGCATTTGAAGAACATATAAACTTTTACAAGAAATAAATATGTTATTATTCTATTAATCATATTTTCATTACTCTTCTCTCCCTGCCCTCCCCCACCCTTTACCCACTACATAATCTAAATACAATGTCATTGTTTAAAAAAAGAAAAAAAAAAAAGGAGAAGAAAAAAAGAAAGAAAAAATGTATCAAATTACTGACCTTACTTCTCTTTTTCAGAAAGAGAAACAAATTGAATCATAGCTTGTTATTAATTCTTCAGATATTTTGACTGGTTATTAAACAAAACATTTCTTTGCACACAGAGAATAACTTTGATTAAATCTTTTCAGAATATTTGTGGCTTTCTGGAAATGCAGGAACTATATTTAAAAAGATTAATAATGAAATAAAATGATGAGAGAAAAAAAACATAGAACAAATCATTTGTTTTTTAGTCTCTTCTTCTTCTCTGAAGTCTTCCATGAAGTTTCAGTTGCCAGTCTCTTTAATGAAGGACTAGCCCATTCCATTTCCTCTATTTTATCCAAAATCTTATTTTTTTTGATAAACAGTAAAGCAGAGTCTAAGTCATCAAAAATTTTAGGACCATCAGGAAGGAAGATTTTAAGCTTGGCAGGAAACAGAAGGTATGTTTTAAACTGTGCTTTTTTAAGCTCCCTTATTAGTGGCAGAAAACTTTTCTTTTAGCTATTACCATGGAAGAATAGTCATTGTCAAAACGCACAGTTGTCTCATTAATCTTAACAGGAGCTTTAGCCCAAGCAGATTTAAGAACCATCTCTTTATCAAAAGATGATAGAAATCTAACTATAACTGATCTAGGATAGTTTTTGTTAGAGTTAGTATTAGCTATAGATCTATGTGCTCTTTCGATACCAAAAGAGAATGCTTCTGGTAAGTCTAAAGTTTTAGGGAGCCATGTTGTTAAAAAGAAGTAATATTGTTACCTTCAATATTTTCTGGCAGTCCAAAAATCCTAATGTTATTACGCCTAGATCTATTTTCCAGGTCATCAAGCTTTGTTTGTAAATGTGTATTTTGTTTCAGCAGAAACTCAATGTTGTTTTCCTCTTCTTGGATTCTATTTTCCATGTCATTCACAGCTTCTTCTATGCCTGTCATCTGGATCTTCTGTTGTTGCAGGTCTATATGTAACAAGTCTATTTGTTTTGTAGTTTTTTCTATGAAGGTATCTATTTTAGTATCCATTTTATCCATCTTAGCAGTAAGTTGCTGGATTATAGTTATCAGAGACTGAAGTTCTTTCTTGATGCTGGAGTCTTGAGAATTTGTCTTACTGAAACTCATTTCAGACTGATAAACTGACAGGAAATTTTCCAAAGTGATTTCTGACAGGAATATTGTTAAAATTTCCTTTCTTTTTTAGATATAGTTCAAGAACTATATAAAACAAACATATTTAGAAAGAAAATTACTTCAAAAATTAATTTTTTAAGTAATTAATTCCTGTCATTGTAATGAAATTGGTGGAGCTGAAGAAATCTGCTGCTATCCTGTGTTCATCCTTGGCCACGCTCCTGATGGAAAACCCTTCCTGATAAGGTGGGCAAGGTAGACAGTCTTTCTAACCACTTTGGCAACATGGGTGTCAAACGAGAGGTCACTATCTACATGGGTCCCCAGGTGTCTGATTTGTTTTCTGTGCTCAGTGGGTTGCTGTCTATGTGTTAATTTGTGGGTACTTTGTTCCTCCCAAAGGGGATGACTACACATCAGTTGCATTCAGTTTCAGGCCATGATTCCGGCACCAGCTATCTGTTTTTGTGAGGGCATTCTGTAGGATGTGTGTGCCGGCTGATGTATTCACTATGGTGCCTAGGTTGCAGTCGTCTGCAAACTGTGTCAGCCACAACCCTCCTATGTTTGCTTTCACATCTGAAAAGTAAATGCCAAATAAGAGGGGTCCCAGGACAGATCCTTGTGGGACACCACTTGTAACTGGCTTTGAATCTGACAAGGCACCTGCAATGTCAACTTTATGGGTTCTGTTTCTTAGCCATTTTCAACCTATCCTGTGACATATGGTTTTATATTTCAGCTGTTGATCTTGTCTATGATGCCTGAGTGGGGTATTGTGTCAAAGGCCTTAGCCAAGTGCAGGTAGGCTGTGTGGACCGCTTAGCCCTCATCAATGGCCCTACTGACAGTTTCAAAATAGTCAACTAGGTGCAAAAGGCAGGATCTGCCCTGTACAAAGCTGAACTGGGTGGGATCAAGGGTCTGTAGGTCACCAATGTCTCTGTTTAAGAGCTCCATAATGACTCTTTCCATAGCTTTGCAGACAAGGCTGGTTAAGCTTGTGTGGTGGTAGTTCCCAGGGTCTGTGGAGGTATCTCCTTTGTGGAGTGGGACCACTGTTGCTGTACGCCAGTGTTCAGGTACATATCCTGTGGCAAGGCTAAGGTTAAATAGCATTTGTATATACAGGTTTAGCTCCTTCTGGAGTTCATGTAGCACGCAGCTGGGGATACCATCAGGTCCCATTGATGCTGTGTTTGTGTCTTTGCTGAGTGCGGCTCTCACATGGACATCTGAGATGACAGTGAGGTTACATTCAGCTGTGATAACTATCTTCTTTTGGGGGTGAGGGAGGGGGAAAATTGCACTGAACCTGTCTGCCAGAATGTTGCCAATATCTGTCAGGTCACTGAAATTTATGTTGTTGTGTACCAACTCTGAGCATATCTGAGGGTTCCCACCCAGGTTTCTGACATAACTGAAGAAGGCATTGTGGTTATCTTTATTGTCTTTGGTGATTTTTGTCTCAAAGTTGACCTTGGATGTCTTTATGAGAGAATGTAGCTTTTTACTAGTGCTGATCACAGCTGCCTTCCCTTTAGGAGATTTAGCTCTGTCTTGCATTAGTATCCTTCATTTGTTATACAGTTTGTTTATGGCTGGGGTCCACCAGACAGGCCACTTTCCCTTGGTGGAGAGGGTCTTGGTTTTATTTGTGATTGCATGGTCCATGCTTTCTTGGAGATGTCCGTAGAAAGCATCTGTGAAGGAGTCACCATTGTGTGTTGTGGTTTCCACTGGCCCAGTGGGCTTAAAGGATACCATCTCAGTCTGAAGAAGTGTGAAGTCAGCTTTTGAGATGTTTGTCACTATACTCTTTGTATTATACTATCACCGACACATTTGTAGACAATTTCCCAGAATCCATCAAACAAAATGGACATGCAAAATGTAACACTTCCACAAGAGGGGTAAGCATACTGGATGTGATAATCAGAAATATGTGTACTGGATGTCAAGATGAGAAGTGTATTCCTCTCTGGTAAGACCAGACCATAGAGTAATCACACTGTAGTTACACATCCGACCCCAGTGCCTGGCCAGAATACCACAGTGAAACACATGTATAAAGCATAGCTTGCACCCCTACAAACCAATGTGGAATCCATGAAAGGCCCTGTGCAAGTCCAGAATATGGGACACACTGCAAAACATGTTATACAGGCATACCATGAACACAGCCAAGAGTGCTTGGAGTCTGCAATCACAAATAACAACAAGACACAATGCCATACACCCAGGCATCTGGTATGCTGGACTCCAGCAATTACTAAACCATTGAAGAGAATGAGGAAGCTACCACATGATAGATCAAACATAAAAAGTGAAGTAATCAGTGATCACTAGTATGGCAATAAAATGTGTCATCACATACAATCCACTAAGGCGAGGCAAAACAAGTAGAATCTGTGAATCCAGAGGCAATGTGATACCTGTCCCAAGTACACACACAACAACAACTCACCCCATTAAATACAAATATATGTGATAGACGCAACCAGGTAGCCAAACCGGAGCCTGAGCACCCCCAAATCAGTACTGTCAAAACTAGTCAGGAGGTCAAGGTAACCACATACACCACAAACACAGTCCCACATAGACCTACAATGACTGTAAACCAAACACATAAACACAAAAACATTCCCAGAGGCCCTAATTACAAACACACAACACCAACACAAGCCTCCAAAGCAAAGCAGACACCCAATAAAACAACCTCCATACATAGCACATGTAACACATAGTACACAAAGCTGGTGTGCCAAACAGTCACAGGGCAGAAGGAGAAACAACATGCCTGATACAGTTGTAATAGGTGACTCCATAGTGAGACATGCTGCTGTTCCAGGGATGGCTTGCACCTGTTACCCATGGGCGTCTGGATATTGCCTAAGGCTTTTGCAACCTACAGAGATCCTTTCGTAGGCAAGGCCGAAAAGACTAACCCACCACCATAGAAAACAAAACTGGAAAGAAACAGAAGGGTAATGCTGATCAATGCCAGATGTGTAAACCTCAATATGCATGCTCCTGAGGCCCTCCCCAGTATGGAGAACATTGATGCCTGTCCAGTGATAGAAACCTGCTGCAAGCCTCGTGACAGCACACCAACACTACCAGGTAATACCACATATCATGTGTTATGGCCACAAAACCTGGAACAAAACATAAAAGGAGGGTGAGTATCCATATTCAGCACAGACACCTATACGTCCAGTTAACTGACAATGCTTACGTCATTGCAGTCCACTCATGTGCAACTAACCATAGGCAATACTGCTGTACAGTCTGTAGCATGCTACAGACCACACTCTCACACACAGGAACCCCACCTCACTGTCCTGAAGACATTGGACAGTATGAATGTACCACCAAATACAACACAAGGTACACACAAATTACCACATAGGTGGTAAACCATTATGTATGGAAGGAGTAATCAGGGACCTAGTGACACAAGTGGACAGTAACCTGTTATGTGACAGTCACATCGCCAATTTGGCTAGGAAGACTGTCTATATTGGACACTGTATCATGAAAGGATTCACATCTACATCAACAAAGGTCATTGTGCCCCTATACTGTTCCCTTATCAGACCATAATGTAGTACAATGCCTCATTTGGGATGTACATTACCTGGCACCTGCAGCAGTTAGAAAGACCTCAAAGGTACCTCACCAAGAGTCAGAAAGGGTCTCAAATATATGTCATATGCTGCCTGGCTGTAGACACCACAGCTGAATGCAGTCACATACTGCCTACACAGAGGCATTGTATGTCTGTTGTACAAGTCCATGTCTAACACAGAAGTAATGGACATGCTCCACCCCAGAAAACTCAAAGCCATCAGAGCTGTGTGAGTCAGAGATGTCAACCTCAACACATAATCAAATAGGATGTGCTGGAGGGACAGATACCTAACCCTGAGTCTCTCCACACCCTGAACAGAATACCACTACATGTTAGGCAGAGCCCTCACTGACACTCTTCAACAGGAAGTTTGCAAAATGGATGGATAATTGTAGATGTACACTGGGGGTCTTTACTGTGTCATGTCTAGACAGAGGCACAGCTAAGTAAATCATAAATGGCCATAATATTCACATAGCAAGGGGTGGCAAAAGCCACACACACTGTGGCTAGGCTTACAAATGCCCTAGGGTGGATAGCCTAGTATGAACCTATGAACCTATTATGATACAAATTGTACAGGACACTAAGGATAACCCCAAGGCTGCTGCAACTGATGGTAGGAAGCGTGTTGTGAATTCCCAGATATGCTCTGGATCACACAAATATTACAAACAACATACCAAACACACACACGTATTGCCAACATACATCCTGACAGGTGCAGTGCAAACCCACCCCCCATAATGCAAAATATCTTTCCCAGCAGACTGCTGCCTCCCTGGCATTATGTCAGCCTTACCACAGGACATGTACCCAAAGAGCAGTGTACAACAACAGTGGTTGTTCTCAAGAAAGGTGTTGCCTGAATGGAAACTAAAAACAACCACCACAGAATCCTGAGAAGCTTGGCCTGCACAGCTATGGAAAGGATCAGCATGTACCACAGACATAAAGATATTGGGGATCTATTGACACCCGACCCTACCCAGTGTGGGTTTATTAAGTGCAGACCCTGCCCCTAAACATGTGTGACTCAGTTGAAACAGTAATTGAGGTCACTGATGAGGGCAATGTAGCTGGACCTTGCAAAGCCTTCCATACAATACCCTACGTGTTCAATATAGATATCCTCACCAGCTTATATATACACCCCTATGTCACTAGAGGGGTTGCAAACCAGACCAATGACAGAACTGACATGGTCAGACATGCTGCAGCCATGTCAGACTACAAACCACATATAACAGGTATCCCACAAAGCTTGGTCCTGGGACCTTCCCTGTCTGGTATATATGCCCCATAGGTACAGGCCAACATGTAAGGACTGTGCCTGAACATGTTTGCAGAGGACTACAAACTGCCCAACATATCTGACACTCCAGCTGACACAAGCATCCCACAAAAGGGCCACAGAGAAACAGACAACTGGTGCCATAGCCATGTCAGCATGTTAAATGGAGAAAACTGTATAGTCAACCTCTGTGGATATACAGTAAGTGACCAACAATTACCACATAGGTGTTAACCCATTACATACTTAACATGTAATGACAGACCTGGGTACACAAGGTGATAGATATCCTGCATTGGACAAACATGTGGCTGTAGTGTTAACAGAAACAATCCATATACCAACCTAATCATGAAGGTTATGACATCTACATAAGGGGAGGTCATTGTGGTTCTGCAGTTATCCTTCATCAGAGTTACAATTGACTACAACAACCCCTGTGGTGTGTACCTCAGCAGACACCTCCATCAACTGTAAAGTCCACAACAGTACCTCACCAGGAGTATCAAAGAGCTTGAACAGATGTAATGTGTTGCTGATTAAACAGAGTGCAACTCCACACACTGCCATGCTGGCCACCCAGACACAAGCTGTGCCTGATGTAGAAAGCCATGTCCAAGCTGGAATCAATGAACATGCTGCAACTTGTACAATCTGAATGGCAGTGAGCTATGCACATGAGGGACCTGAACCCCAGCACTGACATACATAGGACAAGCTGTACTGCATTATCCATAACACAGAAGCCACCCCCACGCATGACTAAACTACCAGCACAGGTTATCCATAGAGTCACTCATTGATTCTCCTCAACAGGAATCTTAATGAGTGGATGGGAGATGGTAGGTTTACCCTGGGTATCACTGTTATGTCACGGGTAAACAGAGGCACAGTATACTAAACATGACATATGTCATGGCAAACTACACTTACAATGTGTCGAAGGACAAACACACTCTCTGACTAGCATTAGAAATGGCCTAGGGCACATCGGTAGTGTTTGCCAGTGTACGCCTTTGTTGTGGAATACACTACTGATGTTGGACGAGGCTGTTGTAAGTAGTTAATATCTGAACATAATGCAACATGGTCAGATAGGTTCATAGGTTCACAGGTTTATACTAGGCTATCTGCCCTAAGGCATTTATAAGCCTAGCCCAGAGTTTTGTGGCTTACGCCACCCTTTATATGGAAACAATACTGTGCCCATTAGTTTGTTGTGCCTCTGTCCAGCAGTGACACAGAGATGATTCCTGGGGTAAACCTACGATCTCCCATCCACAGGTCAAGATTCCTCTTGAACAGAGCCAGCGAGGTGCTCTGCCTCACATTGACCGGGATTCTATTCCACATTGGGAGTCTCTGAGTGATAAATCTATCCCTCCAGCATGTCCTATATATATCCGTGCTAAAGTTTAAGTCACTTGCTCTAGTGGTTCTGGTGGATTTGGATTTTTTGAGGTGGAGCATGTCCATTAATTCCTGGTTGGACATGGCCTTGTATGTCAGGCACATGTCACCTCTGAGCAGACGGTATGCGACTGAATAGAGCTGGAGTTTCTTCAATCTGGCAGCATATGACAGATGTTGGAGTCCCTTTATCCTTTTGTTGAGGGACTTTTGGGGTCTCTCCAATTGCTGCAGATGTCGGGTGAGATACATCCCGATATGGGGCATTGTACTCGATCATTGGTCTGATATGTGAAGAGTACAGGGGAACAATGACCTCACTAGATCTGGATGTGAATCCCTTCATGATCAGGTGGGCAATGTAGAAGGTCTTTCTAACCACTTTAGCAATGTGAGTGTCAAAAGAAAGGCCACTGTCAACCTGGGTCCCCAGGTCCCTGATAACCTCTTCTGTGCTTAGAGGATTGCCACCTATATGGTAGCTTGGGGTTACCTTGCTTTTCCCGAAGGGTATGACTATACATTTTTTGGCATTTAACTTCAGGCCATGGCTCTGGCACCAGCTATCAGTTTCCGTGAGTCCCTTCTGAAGGATATCCGTGTCTGATGCACTTTCCACTATGGCGCCCAGTTTGCAGTCATCTGCAAACTTTGTCAGCCAAAGTCCTCCCATGTTCGCCTGTACTTCTGAGAAGTAGATGCCGAACAATAGGGGGCCAAAGACCGAGCCCTGTGGGACACCTCTTGTGACCGGCTTGGAGTCTGACATAGCGCCAGCAACTCTAACCCTGTGGGTCCTGTCCTTAAGCCAGTTTGCAACACATCTTGTGACATATGGGTTTACATTTAAGTTGGTAAGTTTTTCTACAATACCCGAGTGGGGTATTGTGTCGAAAGCCTTTGCAAGGTCAAGGTAGGCTGTATGGACTGCCTTTCCCTCATCAATGGCCTTGGTGACTGTTTTGAAGAAGTTGACCAAGTTCAAAAGGCATGATCTGCCCTTGACAAAGCCAAACTGGGACGGGTCCAATGTCTGCATGTCCCCTATATCTTTGTTTATGAGCTCCATTATGATCCTCTCCATAGCTTTGCAGACTAGACTTGTTAAGCTTATGGGGCGGTAATTACCAGGGTCCGGAGAGGCACCGCCTTTGTGCAGATGTGCACAACTGGACCCTAACCAGGCTGTTGTGCTCACTATGGAAATGTAAAGCAGTGATAGGACTAAAGCCCAGGATACTGTCCACCACAGTGAAAGTACTGAACCACTGCACTATACAGTACTACAGTGTTAGGTCAGTATGAACAGATGTTGACAATTGTATGCAAAGTATCCCATGCAAAACCTGCAGGCACAGTATAATCCCTGTTGTGTTCACACAAAAAGCATTTGGACAGTAACTACACAACATGACACAGAACACACAACCATAAACAGGAGATATTTGTTGAAGTTCACACTCATCCACAAATGTGATGGGCTGCAGAGTTCAACATATGGAAAGCTCACACTGGGCATGCTCACACACTTTGATAAATGAGACATCTTTCACTCAACATGCCATGGAAAGGCTGAACTGGGCATGCTCACACACTTAGTCCAAATATCAGTTTAGCATTTTGCCACATACATCTGGTATATGTACGTGTTATTCCAGTAATCAACAACATTATAGCAATCTGACCAGTGCTCACAATGACTACAGAGACATACATGATATAAGTGGATTTCCCCCATATGCAAACATCTTCCACAGAACACAAGTTGTTCATACAAACAGGAAATGTTATGGCAATAAAGACCTGCAAACACTGCTATCAGCACCAAATAATGTGCATCTGACAGTTAAACATATGGGTGTAGAGGTCAACACTAGGCTGTTTGCCCTAGGGAATGACAGCTTATCCAGAGTGTGTGTGTGTGTGTGTGTGTGTGTGTGTGTGTGTGTGTGTGTGGGTGATTGTGGTTGGTCTGTGTGCAAGTCTGTGTGAGGGAAATGTTCCTTTTAGCAACTGGGAAAACACACCACAGGATGCTCATTCCCCTTTCTAAACACTGATGATGTCAGCACCCGATAAGTATATCAGGAGAAAAGAAATCTCCCAGTAATCTAAATAGCATGCTCTGCTAATGCATCTGTCTCTAGTATCATAACATAGTTAGGTAGGGGTTTGAATCCAGCAAGTGTGTGTAAAGGGGGGTTAGTGTGTGTGTATGAAAGGAACATCCCTTTTGGCAACTGTGAAAACACACCACAGGATGCCCATTCCCCTTTCTAAACACTGATGATGTCAGCACCCTATAAGTATCAGGAGAAAGAAAATCTCCAAGTAATGCGAATAGCGTTCTCTGCTAATGTGTTCGTCTCTGGTATCATAACATAGTTTGGTAGGGGTTTGAATCCAGCAAGTGTGTGTGAAGGGGGTTAGTGTAAGTATGTATGAAAAGAACACCCTTTTTGGCAACTGGGAAAATACACCACAGGATGCCCATTCCCTGATGATGTCAGCACCCTATAAGTATATCAGGAGAAAAAAAATCTCCCAATAATGCAAATAGCGCGCTCTGCTAATGTGTCCATATCTAGTGTCATAACATAGTTAGGTAGGGGTTTGAATCTAGCAAGTGTGTGTGAAGGGGGGTTAGTGTGTATGAAAGGAGCATCCCTTTTGGCAACTGTGAAAACAAACCACATGATGCCCATTCCCCTGTCTAAAAACTGATGATGTCAGCACCCTATAAGTATATCAGGAGAAAGAAAATCTCCCAGTAATATGAATAGCACGCTCTGCTAATACATTTGTCTGTAGTGTCATAACATAGTTAGGTAGGGGTTTGAATCCAGCAAGTGTGTGTGAAGGGGGCTAGTGTGTGTGTGTATGAAAGGAACATCCCTTTTGGCAACTGGGAAAACACACTACAGGATGCACATACCCCTTTCTAAACAATATCACAATTATTTATGGCTTTTGATTCCAGACATGTCACGTGTGTTTTGCTCACACAGAATACCCATGTGTGCAGGTTGTTTCTCACAATAATGCATGACATCGATTAAACCAGTTATGGCAATACACACATGATGTATGTGTGTGCCAAATACACATATGTACCTGTGACCTTCAATAGTTACCATGTGTGATGCCTGCCACATGTGAATACATGGTATTTGCACTGGGTAACATTATGACTGTGGTCTTCTGTGCAGGTGCTGCATGTGGGATGTGTATGTACAGTGTGAGATGCAGATGCTATCAACCTAGTAGTGAGGGATACACACCTGGTCTGGGGCATATAGTCTACATGTTGTTGATGAAGAGGTGCTGCATGTTTGCACCTGTTGTGGGAGTGGTAAGAAGTTGTGAACCGCCATAGCAATGCAGTGACCACATGCTAAGAACCTTTCAGCTAGGGTGTTGTAGCTACAGTAATTCATTAGCATTCAGTAATATGTCAGCATTCCTGGTGAGGGTATGATGCCAGCGAAAACCAAGGTCAGGGTTCTACCAGCCTGTGCCACTCTGGCTCAGTGAGCCCTTCCATGTTCCCTAT
>NW_025052002.1:0-11277 GCF_019279795.1 Protopterus annectens | reverse complement strand
AGAAAAATTTTCAGTGGAAAAGAGGGGGGGAAAAAAACAAAGGTTGGGGGAATTGGTCCAAAAATTAAAAAAATTTTGGTTTGGGGTAAAAAATGTTGAAAAAACCCAAAAAACCAAAAATGGCAGTGGAGTGCAATGGTGCAAAGTGCATGCATTGTGTTACAGGTATGGGGCATAGGCTACTAACACAAAGGGTGCAATACAGTTATGTATGCTAACCACCACTATAATTATGTAAGGTGCATGCCCACCACATGCATGGCTGTGTAACTCAGGATGGGCGATTACCACTATAATTGCCTAAGCTGAAACTATAATTGTCTATGCTGAATGCCATCCACCATATCACGTGCATATAGCATGTGTATCTGTGTATGTCTGTATCTGTGTGTTCTACTCTGTGTGTCTCTGTGTGTTCTACTCTGTTTGTCTCTGTGTGTTCTACTCTGTGTATCTCTGTGTGTCTCTGTGTGTTCTACTCTGTGTGTGTCTGTGTGTGTCTGTGTGTGTCTGTGTGTGTGTGTGTGTGTCTGTGTGTGTGTGTGTATGTGTGTGTGTGTGTGTGTGTCTGGGTATGTGTGTGTCTGGGTATGTGTGTGTGTGTGTGTGTGTGTCTCTGTGTGTGTGTGTGTCTCAGTATCTGTGTGTGTGTGTGTGTGTGTGTGTGTGTGTGTGTGTGTGTATGTGTGCACCCCTGTGTGTGTCTGTATAACTTGTTGATGTGTAGGGTGCATTGCCCTCCTGTGGTCCACCTGATGTTAGTGTCACCACAGACCGCAGCAGGATGATAGCGACGCACAGGCAGGGTTGTCAGGGGCTGAATCAGTGACATTGGTTGCCATTCCACCAGTGCACTCCAGACCAGAATGCAGCAGGCCACATGCACGTGGTCCTGGATGGTCCCAAGAGGGACACGATTCCTGTGGGCATGTATCATCAGATGGTACCCAATCTGGACCTCTGCCTGGTAGTGCCCATGCAACCCCTGTCAGGTGCAGGTCACATGGCCATGGCTAGACACTGTGAACTGTGAAACCTTACTTGTACAGTCTGCAGCTATCAATATTACCCCTATATAGGCCAGCCTCATGCCAGACCTGTGTGCATGCATACACACACACTGGAAACAAATATAGGGCACCTCAACACACACACGCATAGCATCCACAAATGCCCAATGATATCACAGGCCCTAAATCACATGCATGATGTCATCCAATGGCACAGCCTAGGCCTGGCAACACACGTTCTGTATAAGTGATGATGCCTGCGTTGCATCCTGTCATCCACACCATCGGGTGCAGGGACATGTTCATATGGTCTGGTGTACAGAACATACTAGGTGGACAATTATGTAGATAATATTGTTATAGTGTTATAGTGCATCAGACATAAGATGTATTGCAGTTTTAACACGCATTTTGTAAGGTTTGACAACATGTATCAGGTATAAATAACACTAACAGCATGTTGATCCTGACATTTTGCCTTCCTCTTTTCTAGGTGTGTGCACATGCATGCTGGGGATGCTGGTGTATGTTGAGTCCCATATGTACATGTTGAATACCCACAAATGTATGACAATATCTGCACTAGGTGCCTACAACACAGTTATATTCTCCCCATGATTTCATTATGTGTTTACTGTTCTAATGACTAAGTGCATGATATAGCTGTGTAAGCTATCAAAATTCAGAGCTGTCACATCCATAGGGTGACATCACATGTATAGTTACCTGAGCGCGGAGGGTGAAAGTGCAAGCGGATGACAACGGTAAAGACCGGTGGAAATAGTGGCATCACATTGGGAAGCAGTAATGCCCACTGCCATGACAGCATGCAAACGCAGACACACCCACACACTCAGGGAGTCCAGACACAGTAACACACACTCTGACACACACACACACAGTTGCCAGTGTTCGGATGTCAACCCCTGCCTATGTGCATATCATCATTATAGTACTACTCAATTACAAGATGCGCCACAGAGATTACACATGTACAGGTAGTTGGAATGTCCTACGATCTATGACATCAGTAGGGATACTAAAGTGCAGTGAGTCTATGTGGGGAGGGGGGTCCATCAGTAGGCTATATAACAACAGGTCACAATTTGTGTTATTAAGATAAGTTAACAGGCAGTTTGTATGCCCATCTACGATTGATGTTATCAACAGGCATACTACACTGCCTTGAGTGGATGGGAGGAAGGGGCATTAACATTCCACTATGGTAATATACAGCCTCACTCCAGGTACAGGACAGCCACACACACACACACACACACACACACACACACACACACACACACACACACACACACACACAAGGCACACACACACACACGCACACACACTGGCATTCACAAAGATATGCACCTATGTCACACACACATACAGACACTTTACATGTGTGTGGTTCAAACCATGCCAATGTTGGCTTTTGTACACTTCACTCTATACCGTGTTCCAACAGTGTTCAGGAGAGGATAACATGTGGGATGTAATCCCAACCACACGTAATTATTATATGGACACACACCCATAATGCTAGTACTGTGAATCAAACACATGGCTATTTCATGATGGTACTACAGCAGTACAGCACTATCACATCCGCACAATGCTTACTGACTTCTTTCCTATGACACAACTGTGTTGATATGCACAATATATGCATTAGGTGGGGAGGTATTACTGTTACAGGTGTCATGGGGTTTGCTTCTCTGATGTCACCCTTACAGCATTCTACATTGTCTGTTTTCCACTTCAATTAACAAACCTGACCTTAGCAGGTACATAGGTTATCGTAGGCCTAGTTGTTACACAGTGAGCTGTCCTCAGTAATCATTCACCTGCAAAGAAGCCCCGCCACTTAGTAGTCATGTCCAAACATCCGTCCATATCTCATGTATGGCTTACTGTACTTAGAGCATATTACCATATACAGTTGGCAATGTTGAGGCTGTATTGTAACAGCATGATGTACTAAGATGACAGTCACCTTCAGACATCAGACACTGCACACACATGGAATCTACACAAACAGCAAAACATGTACACATATGCGGTCCACATCAGTATGTGCACTAGCAGGTCAAGAGGAAACATTCCACACCTTCCCACGCCATGTGTGAAACATAGCCAAGCATCTGTTGCTTGTAAACATCTCTCCCCAGCATGTACTGTCTATTGTAGTACTAAGGCTAATGTCCAGACAGCACACAGCATGCATAGCTTGCAATTATTGACATGGGGTATATGTAGGAGCTGTGGCCACACATGACTGTACATGTCAAGAATATACTGGCCTGTGACTACCAGAACATACAATGGTGAGCTGATTTTAGTGTGTCAATATAGGCCTTGTGTGTCCTATGGTCCTGGTTATTTGGGTATGTTTAGCATTGCATTAGGGTGGACATGTCTAAAGTTACATGCCACATGGTGTGTTGCGTATGATAGGTGCTCGCGGTGACTAGAGGGATATTACCTGTCAACATAGATATCGAACCTTATGTACCGTTAACATGCTATTTGCCAGGCGTATTACGTGTACGGCTGTAGCCATCCGTATGTAGAAAGGTAAATGAAAGCCATGCTAATGTGATATATACAAGGAGTGTGGGACACATATCCAGGGCAGGCACGGTTTGGTCATATCTAACCATGAGTGTTAATATTGGTGTACAGCAACAATGAATCGTGGTTAATGCTGATAACATC
The DNA here is from genome assembly GCF_019279795.1 of Protopterus annectens. Lineage (NCBI taxonomy): Eukaryota > Metazoa > Chordata > Ceratodontiformes > Protopteridae > Protopterus > Protopterus annectens. Next base: position 7,549 of record NW_025052002.1, on the reverse strand, counting down.
CGAGGCCATGGTATGTGTGTAATAAATTACAGGTTACAAACAGTGGTATTATTGCATTGCATAAACACATTGCGTAGCTATGTCTGTACATGGGCACATTGCACAGTTGATGTAGGGCTCAGGTAAGGTCCACCAACTGAGGGTTATCTGCGGCCTACCATACTATGTCATACCACATATGATGTGTAAGCAGTAGTCTGGGAACAAGGTGGTGGATATATATGTGGATACAACCTAGGATGCTGCACTTGCTATTGTCACCTGTACCTTACTCATCTGTGCTGCATTATGTCAGAGTAGTGGTCCGTATATGTGAGTAGCCTTTATGAATATGTGTGCACCACCATCTGGTATGGTCCATACCACTATTATGGCCCACAAGTCTGGATCTCAGTTATATGGTGGTAGTGCAATTGTGCACTACAGAGCCTTCAGCCAGGTGTTCCTCATACACAGATGTTGATATTCCCCATTGTAGGTTCTACATTGAGCTAATGGATTACTAAAGCCACACATCTAGCACGGGTTAGCATAAGCATCCAATGCAATTGTCATGTAAGTGTTGGGTGTTACTTCTGTGTGTAGAACATTTGCATTGGAATGTAGCTATATGGGTAAATGCAACCTAGGTATTATCCACACACACGTGTAACATGGATGCATTTGCTCTGTGTTGAAGGCTCGTCGTACGGTCATGGCAGCATTTAATGATACACACTAGATGACCTTATAATAACAGCAGTACATTGGTTCATTGTTCTGGTCTAGAAGTTGTCACCTGTACCATTACATCACTGCGCATAGCATTCATGTGCCTGGTAGCATATGCCCCATGTAGGTTGACGGACAGCGGCAGAACTTGTGTATATGACCAGTGGGAGATATACTTAGGGTAGTGGTCCTGGTAATAATGACAACTGCGACCACAGCTGGGAGAGGTCATCTTGTCACCTGCACCTCAGTACCATTGCACAAGGTGGCTCACACATTATGCTTGCACATGCCGCTGTTCCACATATAATGCCACTGTCCACAACCCGTTATCAATGTATGCCTTTCAGGGCAGCAAGGTGTGTGTGGCATGCTGTGGTGGTAGTGATCCACCTGTGTGAATCTAGGTAAATCTATTGATCGTCACATCCCACACATGCATGAATGTGTATAACGAATATATATATGTCAGTACATCATGTATATGGGCGATGTGTATCACACAGCACAGACAGAGAGATACCATTTAGAGGCGACGTGCAGATATCAAGTAGTAAACCAGTATGATGCATATATACCGACAGGTAAGATGTACCTAGCTGTTAACCTGTGTGTTTAAGGCTAGGGAGTCCATTACAACATGTGCAGTACATGTAAGTGTTAGAGCATGCACACTATGGCCTTCAGTGTTTAGAATCAGAGTGCATCCCAAACAGCCCTCTGCTACTAAGTGTATGAGGCTGCACTCCACTGCCTCCTTGTGTAATTCTGAGTTGCGCATCCAACAAGCCTTTTGTTACTAAGTGTACGAGCATGCCCAGTATAACACTGTGTAGTTGCAGTCATAGTGCATCCCAGACAGCCCTGTGCTATTAAGTGTATGAGCATGCTCACTGTAACCCTGTATAGAGATACTAGTTTTCCATTCCGCAGATGCACATAATTCGTTCAGGTTCCTGCTAAAGCAACTATACCTCTCAGGGCCTACCTGCGGATGATATATCTTGTTTGTGCACACAGGTTGTAATGGATACCTACTTTAAACACACAGGTCTATAGCTATGTACTTCATGACTGTCAGTCTCCCTGGTCTTGTCCTCAATTGTAGAAGGGCAGTCTGACTGCATTGGAATGTGTAAGCTCTGTGGCACATCTCGTAACTGCATAGTACTATAATCGTGAACATTAGATAGGCAGGAGTTCTGATCCCACCACTGGCAAGTGTGTGTGTGTCAGCAAGTTGTTGTGTGTGTATATATGTTAGTATCCTGTCATGGCAGTGGGTTTTGTTGCATTACAAAGCGATACCTCCTTTTGCACTGGCCTTTATCCTTGTCAACTGCTAAACCTCTCTTCCCCTCCCATCATAGTAATCTATCCTGTGATGTCACCCAGAACAGACGTGGAATCGGTACGTGTAAGTGTATGTGTTCTGTGGCACATACCCCAACTGCATATGACTCTATTAATTACCTTTACATAGGCATGATGTGTATGCGCAGTACTGGCATGTGTGCGTGTTTGTGTGTGTGACTACCCTGTAGCCAGGCATGCACATGTGTAATGTCTTTTTGCACACCATGGTAGCCAACCACGGTGACAAAGTGTCTACAAAGTATTAAGTATAAAGTTAGGAATGGTAAAGAATACACAACAAGTGCACGACCAGTTGGGTATGCTATTTTCCATAATTGTCACAGTGACACCCATGGTCGCCATGGTGTAGGTCCATACCCATCATTTCCCCACCCTAACTCCACAATCCCCAGGGTAGATTACAATAGCCATCATTCCCCACCCCAAACTCCATATATACAATAACCATCCCTTCTCTGCCAAACTGCTTATGATTTAAATGTTATTGCATTACAGTATGATTCTCTGTTTTGTGTGTGTACATCGCTAGTTCCTTTTGGAACCCTTCTGTGTCACAAAGGGCATTCAGGTACAGGTATATATATATATATATATATATATATATATATATATATATATATATATATATATATATATATATATGGCTATATATTGTATGTTCAGATATGTATATATATATATATATATATATATATATATATATATATATATATATATATATGTGTGTGTGTGTGTGTGTGTGTGTGTGTGTGTGTACATCCCGTAGGTGCATATATATATATATATATATATATATATATATATATATATGTGTGTACTTATGACAGTTGTACCAATGTAAACTTATCTCTGTTGTTTCACAGAGTACAGTAAGTTCAAGGGTACTGTACATCTGTACACAAAGGGACTGACCCATTTGTTTTCAGTACTGTGTAATACCTGTGGTAGGATGTGCATTATAGACTCCATGCAACATGTGTACAACCCAGATGGCTTAGTGTTACGTCCAGTGACCTCAGTGTACATGGTCCAGGTTTCAGGACCTACAAACCTTGTTGATACTTTCAATTAGGACTGCATAAAACAGTTGTAGGCAGGTGTAAATGTGTTGTCGTGACAGTAAGCAGCAGGTACACGCAGGTAACTAACATGTATGAGCCGCAGTACACCTGCAATGCCCTTCTTTGGCAATCCTGCTGATGTCACCGACCTAGGAATACACCTCTAGAAGTGCTGTAGCCTAGTATTCTCCATAGGGTGTGCTATAACTGTGTATTGCTATAGTGTGAAAAACTAGTTAGGTAGGGTTTCTATTCTGAGATAGTCCAACTGTGCGTGTGTGTGTCTGTCTGCCTGAGACAAGAACAATGCTTTTTAGAGTATGGACACTCAATACAATTCACATGACCACCTTTGGCAATCCTGCTGTCACCCACCTAGGAATACACCTCTAGGACTACTGTAACCCAGTGTTCTCCGTAGCATGTGCTATAACTGCATATTGCTGTAGTGTGAAAAACTAGTTAGGTAGGAGTTCTATTCTGAGAATGTTCAACTGTGTGTGTCTCTATCTGCCTGAGCCAAAAACAATGCTTTTTAGAGTATGCACACTCTGTACAATTCTCATGACCACCTTTGGCAATCCTGCTGATGTCACCCACCTAGGAATACTCCTCTAGGAGTGCTATAGTAACCCCTAGCATTCTACGTAGAGAGGCCATAACTGCGTGACATTGCAGAAAAGCGAAAAGCTAGTTAGGAAGGGGTTCTATTCTGAGAGATTCCAACTGTGTGTGTGTGTGTGTGTTCTTAGCCTGCCTGAGGCAAGAACAATGCATTTTAAAGTATGCACACTCTGTACAATTTATATGACCAACTTTGGCAATCCTGCTGATGTCACCAACCTAGGAATACACCTCTAGGAGTGCTGTAACCCAGTATTCTCCATAGCGTGTGCTGTAACTGCATATTGCTGTAGTGTAATAAACTAGTTAGGTAGGAGTTCGATTCCATGACATGTTAGGTGTGTGTTTGACTGTCAGGTGGCTGTGTGTGTCTAACCATTAGACATGTTGGAAAGCGGATTTTATAGTTTTCCTATATTGCGTCCGTCGTATGTCACAATGCCAACCTCATGAGGAGTACAGCTGTCAGTCAGCCACAGGACTGTGCTGGCGTTTACAATTTCTACATCTGACAAAAGGCCTGGTGAACAAAAGCGCAACACTACTAGTACCCAGAATATGTTCTGAACTCATACATACACAAACACACCAGCTTCAGAATATCCCACTATAAGCTAGTACCCCGCGGCTACTGGTGACAGATAGTAGGCATGGTGTGATTGGGTAATGGGTTGCAGAGGAGATGGCACCCTGTACAGCAGTACAATAGGCGCATGATTGGTGACAATGTTCTTCACTATGTTGCCCACTGGATGCCTGCTGCAACATATGTGGTGACATCAAATGTGATCCATAGAGGCCATAAATGCCATACATTATGTGCCCCAAGGGACCGATGCCATCGACACGAGGGAATACCTTGTACGCGCTATCAATGCAGGAATGGTCAACCTGCTGATTATAAGCAGGTTCTGCCACCAGGCCAGTATTGGCATATTGGAGGATAACAGTCTGTGCAGCACAACATGTGCCGCCAAACCAGGTACACCTGTATGTCACTGTACATTATTGTGGACATGCACATCCCAGGCAATGTCCATGTCAAGGACTATCAAACACAGACATGGTACGCATTGCAAAGCTGAAGCGGCTATACACAACGGTATCCGGACATCAGGCAGTTCATACAATACCCATCTGTGTGGGATACAGACACTATATCCTCGTACCACACTACCACCATTGTTATGGCGTGATGCCAAGGACTACCCTCACACAGCCTTGCAGCCATCTTGCAGCCGACCACTACACCATGAAGCAATGCACACATGCATGTCAGTACTGGCACCTTGTGTCTGCATGTGGTATGATGCTCCCAACCACAGTCACTCCCAGTATAACTCCCATTGGCATACCAACAGATGTCAAACATTCACATGCCCTAGCCCATAGAAACTCTGGATATCCCCTGTGGTGCATGTAGTACCTGTGCATTACTGCAGTCTAGCAAACTATGTAGTTAGGGTGTGTATTTGTGGGCCTGACAAAGAGTGTCAATGTGAGTCCATTAGAGAATGTGGTTGTGTTGACAATGACATCCGTTCATGTGGACAGCCATGTGTGCTACACCTAATGTATGTCTACTATATCTCTGTTGCAGATGTCACTCACCAACACACATATGTGTTCCTACAGCACACCAACATGTCAGCTTTGTGGCACATGGAGTAACTGCATGCACTTGTAATAGTAATGACTAGTCGGTCAGGGGTCTGACCCCTGTACTGGTAGGTGTGTGACAGACAATGCTTAGGTTTTAGTCTCCAAGCCCTTCTCTGATGTACTTTGCCTCTGTCTGTCCCTCCCACACACTCTCTGGTGGATGTGGAGGTGTACACCTGCTCAGCAATAGCTAGTAATGGGTAAGTGGTTGTGATTAGGTGATGGCCTCTTAACCTATTGTAGTCCTTCTCTAGCTGATTACATGAACAGCTTATGATGTTCCCATAGCCTTCGCATGAAAATACAGTACAATTTTAGGACATCATATGGTGTTTGCATGAGAGTCGCCAGAGTGGTACCTGGATATGGTGTTGGAACGTATCACAGATGATATCGGGATGTTCATCAAAACAACATACACAGTGGAAATAGCCAGACAGCAAGGTGATGTGCCAGACATGACCACAGCATGTAAGTGTAGCTATGTCGAGACTATCGCCTGTTTAACAAGTTGCGTGTGGTAATGGCTATTCTGCATGTTTTAAAACTGACAAACAGTGCTCTGTTCATGATGGACCCCATCTGTAGGGCCATCTGTGACTGGTCAGTGTGTGAACCATTTTTTTCCCAGCGCCTACTGAACACATCTGACAACAGCAGGAGGCATAGTGAGGATTGGGTAAGCCAGCACATGGTGATAGTGATGTTACTGCCATTGCATCCTGACTGGCATATGTCACATGGAACAGTGATATGAGTGACACTGTCTGGGGTTCCAGTGACATGCCAATAATGGGCCACTGTTCATAGCTGCAGTCACACGTCTTCTACACTTTGTACAGATGTCATGCAGTATATATGCATGTGTTAGCCCCTCTGCAAATGTATACCATCTGCTGTGTTGGTTTGATGGTCATATATATGCTACTGTTGCAATCTTGAATGCTGACTATTAGTAAGTCATATCTGTGTTTAAACTGCAACTCCATATGCTGTATGGGTTTGGAGGTCCTGGCAGAACCTCCTGTCCCACTTGGGGCCCAGCCTTGGACCTCCACCTCTGTTGGCTCTGCACCACCTTCTGCTGGTACTGCCACCGAGGATGGGGCTTGTCCCTCTTGGGAGCAGGTCCAGAAAGGAAATGTCCGGCTGGGTCGCACGGGTCCTGGACGTGGGTGTGTGGGGGCTCAATAAGGGGTTTTGAGGCCAGATACCAGCTCAAGGGCAGAGTGTTGCATTTACAGGGTGAGGCTGCCCCTCCTAGACAGCCCCCAGCACTGCCACCTTTGTAGCTGTTTTGGTGCAGTGGTGGCTGCCCATGGCTGGGACCTCCGTCCCACTGTTTACATCTGGGTGCTCATGGGCTTGTAAATGCCGAACACCCTTACCCGTTACAGGTATATTCCCCCACATGTCATATACCGACCCTGTATGCTGTGTTGTCTGTCATCCTACACTACCTATCCTCCATGGGAATACCTACTCTCCTACCCCCACATCCCACTCTCACCCTACAGAAACATAAGGCCAATTGGTTCCTAGAACAACATTTTCCACATACATAGCTGTCCATTTCACACATGTATCCACTGGACACATGTAACCCTTTTAGTATGCATCACAACATACTCCTGTTGTCCTCACCCCAGTCTCTCAGGCACACTATCCTTGTATGCACATGACTCCTAAATGTTCCAGGTACGCATGATGCAGATGACCCCATTGTACACACAACACTACCGGTCCCTCTATGGTTACCCCATTTACCTTTATCATGATGATGATGATGCCACACACAGCACCTTGCAAGAGTACTGTTCTCACATAATTACTGGACAGGAACTGTTGTGTTAGTGTAAATAACATGCACAGAGTGATGTATACGGCCAATGTACAAATGTTTGCGTGTATGAATGACACATGTCTGTCTGGGGGGAGTCTTGATATTACATAGGACAACACCACTACATAATACAGGCATCGCCGGTGTTTCCCTTTTCATTCATTTGTATTGCTTTATTGTTACATGGTATGTTCCTGATATATCTCTATATATGTATGTACCTATATGCTGGACATAAACACTCACACATACATCTACATGATGGAATACA
>NW_025052001.1:0-11226 GCF_019279795.1 Protopterus annectens | reverse complement strand
TAAAACACATAACCCCCTACCACACACACACACGCACTTGCAGGATTCATACTACCTAACTAATCATGAGAAGCTTAGCAACTATTTGACTAGAGGCCTCTTCTGGCTGTACATAGGGTGCTGACATCATCAGTGTTTTGAAAGGGTAATGTGCATCAGGTGTATTATTGCCAAACTAACATGTTTTCACAGAATTGCACACACACAAACCCACATCCAAACACACACACTTGCCATTTGCAGGTTTCAAACCCCTATCTAACTATGAACATTTGAGATGACGCAGTTCGCTATTCAGATTACTGGTAGATGTCTCTTCCCCAGCTGTATTATAGGGTGCTGACATCATCACTGTTTGAAAGGGTAATGTGCATCATGTAGTGTGATCTCCTGATTGCAAACATTTTTTTCATACAGAATTGCACAAAACAAAGCCCCCACATCCAAACACACACACACATGCCATTTGCAGGTTTCAAACTCTACCTAATTATTTATGACACTGAGAGAGACGATTAGCAGAGCTCACTATTCAATTACTGGGAGGTTTCTCTCCTGCTGTACTTATAGGGTGCTGACATCACCCTGTGAGATAGGGGAATGTGCATCCTGTAGAGTGTTTCACAGTTGCCAAAGGGACATCTCTCACACAGATTGCACACACTAACCCCCCACACACACACTGGGCATTGCAGGATTCAAACCCCTACCTAACTATGTTATGACACTGAGAGGCATTAGCAGAGCGCTATTCAATTACTGGGAGGTTTCTTCTCCTGCTGTACTTATAGGGTGCTGACATCATCCATGTGAGAAGGGAATGTGCATCCTGTGGGTGCTTTCACAGTTGCCAAAAGGGACTTTCTCACACAGATTGCACACACCAACCCCCTCCACACACATTTGCATTGCAGGATTCAAACCCTACCTAACTATGTTATGACACTCGTGACAGACGCATTAGCAGAGTGCTATTCAATTACTGGAAGGTTTCCTTCTCCTGCTGTACTTATAGGGTGCTGACATCACCCGTGAGAAGGGGAATATGCATCCTGTAGTGCTTTACATTTTCCAAAAGGGACATTTTCACACAGACTTGCACACACAAACCCCTCCACACACACACAATGGGCAGTTGCAGGATTCAAACCCCTACCTAATTATGCTATGACACTCATGACAGACGCATTAGCGAAGCGCGCTATTTGAATTACGGGGAGGTTTCCCTTCTCCTGCTGTACTTATAGGGTGCTGACATCATCCGTGCTTAGATAGGGGAATGTGCATCCTGTAGAGTGCTTTCACAGTTGCCAAAAGGGACATCTCCTCACACAGACTTGCACACCCCAAAACCCCCCTCCACACACACTGGCAGTTGCAGGATTCAAACCCCTACCTAACTATGTTATGACAGACGATTAGCAGAGGCTTATTCAAATTACTGGGAGGTTTCCTTCTCCTGCTGTACTTATAGGGTGCTGACATCATCAGTGTTTAGATAGGGGAATGTGCATCCTGTGGGTGCTTTCACAGTTGCCAAAAGGGACATTTCCTCACACAGACTTGCACACACAAAACCCCCCACACACACACTTTTGCAGGATTCAAACCCCTATCTACCTATATTATGACACTTGGGGGGGACGCATTAGCAGAGCGCGCTAACCGAATTACTGGGCATCTGGTCTGCACCTGCAGTATTTATAGGGTGCTGACATCTTTATTTCTACAGAGGTATGTACATCTAGTACTACCTGTCAGGTGGGGGATAGCATATATATGCATTTGCAGCCACCTACGTCAGGGTCAGATATGCACATCGCACTGGCAGGTTATGTTCTATACCATGCTTCATGACCACAGGACCTGTAACACACAACACAACCAGTCCAGAACACCACACCCACATCCAGGACACACACTTAGTTTCCCCTGGGAACAGTCCCGGATATGCAGGTGTTCACATACACCATTCCAGTTGTTAACATCAGGTACAGGCATATTGTGTGTGAGAACTACTCAGGCCTCTACCACTTTACCCTACAGCCACTTTTTTTTGGGGTCCATGTGCTATGGCAGAACCACACACCACAGCCACATGGGGAATACATATTGCACCTGTCCATCTGAACATGGGTACTCACTGTTCCACACCAGAGGTAGACCACCATTGTTGATATCTGACCATACCCACCTTTCCCTGGACATCCATATCCCATCCCCACCCCCAAGGTTGTCACTGCACAAAAACTGTATTTAGCACAAGCAGACTCTACACTTGTGAAGACTGGGGTGGAGACTTCAAAGGACCCATGCTGGGGACTATACTGGCCACTCAGCATAATCCTTGACAATTGCATTCTATGAGCATGTGTATGGTTTGCATTGATCATGCTATCCCACATATACCCATGACTGCTCCAAAAAAGACACCTGTCAGGTGTACACCAGCCATATATGAGCCCAACAGACAGAGTGAGCTAATACATTGCAGAGCTGTAGCCCACAGAGGGAGGACATCTGTGAACAGTTCCGCATGGCACTTCATTCACACATAATCATCACAACACAGTGTTGACAGTGGAATTGTCCAGAGAATGCAGATAGGGCCCCTCAGTCTGTTATTGATGGCCACTTACTGTTAGAGATCCTCAGCAACCCTCTTCCAGCACACACCACAACATGGCTGTGGCTTAGCACATTCAAACCCTGGGATCTCCACTGGCCCTGCTTGACAGAGGCACAGCTCACTAGCCTCACAGTTGCCTTATGTGACCTACTTTACAGTGGCACAGTAGCCTACTGTTACAGATGCCAAGCACACTCTGGCTGAGCTGTCATTCCCTAGGGCAACAAGCCTAGTGTTGACCTCTACACCCATATGTTCAATTGTCAGATGCACAATATTTGTTGTGCTGTTCTACTGTTTGCAGGTCTTTATTGCCATAGCATTCCCTGTTCCTATGACCCAAATTGTGTATCTGTGGAAGATGTTTGCATATGAGGATCCACTATATCACTTATGTCTCTGTAGTCATTTACTGTGTGCACTGGGCAGATTGCTGTGTTGTGGCTGGTTCCTGGAATGACACGCAAAATACCAGATATGTGTGGCCAACTGCTAAACGGAGATATGGCCTAAGTGTGTGAGCATGCCCAGTTCAGCCTTTCCATGGCATGTTGTCTGACATATGCCTCATTTATCAAAGTGTGCGAGCATGCCCAGTGTGAGCTTTCCATATTTTTCCCCGAAGTCCACCACATATTTGGGTGTGTGTGAACTTCAACAATATCTCACGTGTATGGTTGTGTGTTGGGTGTCATGTTGTGTACTAACTGGCCAACTGCTTCGTGTCTGACACAACAGGGATTATACTGTGCCTGCAGGGATTGCATGGGATACTTTGCAGACAGTTGTCAACATCCTTTCATTATGACCTAACACTGTAATACCGTATAGTGTACTGGTTCAGTACTTTCACTGTGGTGGACAGTATCCTGGGCTTTAGTCCTATCACTGTTTGACATCTTCATAGTGAGCACAACATACTGTGTAGGGGCCAGTTGTGCACATATGACCATGTTGCATTATGTTCAGATATGGACTACCTACACCAGTCTCGTCCAATATTGGTAGTGTATTCCACAACATGGGTGGACATTGGCAAACACTAGCGATGTTCCCTAGGCCATTTCTGATGCTAGTCACAGGGTGTGTTTGTCCTTCGACACAAATTGTAACTGGAGTTTGCCATGACATATGTCATGGTTAGTATACTGTGCCTCTGTCTACCTCTGACATAACAGTGATACCCAGGGTTAGCCTACCATCTCCCATCCACTCATCGGGATTCCTCTTGAGGGGTGTCGATAGGTGACTCTCTGGCTGACCTGTACCGGGAGTTTACTGAAGAGTGGGGGTGCCTTCTGTGTTATGGATCATTCTGTACAGCTTGTCCTATGTATGTCAGTGCTGGGGTTCAGGTCTCTCATGTGCATAGCTCACTGCCATTCAGATTGTACAAGGTGCAGCATGTTCATTGATTCCAGGTTGGACATGGCTTCATACATCAGGCACAGCTTGCCTGTAGCTGGGCAGTATGGCAGTGTGGGGGGCTGCAGTTTGTTTACTCAGGAAACACATGGCATCTGTTCATGTTTTTTGCTACTCCTGGTGGGGTACTGTTGTGGACTTTACAGTTGATGGAGGTGTCTGCTGAGGTATATCCCACAGGGGCTATTGTAGTCAATTGTGACGCTGATGAAGGATGACTGCAGAGCCACAGTGACCTCCCCTTATCTACATCTGACAACTCTCATGCTTGGGGTTTATATGGTATGTTTCTGAACACTACAGCCACATGTTTGTCCAGTGCAGGATATCTATCCCCTTTTTGTCCCCAGGTCTCTCATTACATGTTAGGAATTAATGGGTTAACACCTGTGTGGAAATTTTGGGCACTTACTGTATATCCACGGTGGTTGTCTATACACAGTTCTGCAATTAGCTTGCTGACATGGCTATGGCTCCAGTTGTCTGTTTGTAGGTGGCCCTTTGTGGGTTGCTTGTGTCAGCTTGGATATGGTGGGCTGTTTGTACTCCTCTGCATACATGTTCAGTCACAGTCCTTCCATGTTGGCCTATACCTATGGGACATATATACAGAATGGGGGGGCCCCGGACCAGGGCCCTTTTGGGATGCCACTTATTCTTTGTAGTCTGACATGGATGCAGCATGTCTGACCATGTCAGTTCTGTCCTTGGTCTGGTTTGCAACCCTCTACTGACATAGGGGTTTTTATTTAAGCTGGTGAACATATCCATACTGAACTCGAGGGGATTGTCTAAAAAGCAAGGTCCAGCTACGCTGTGTGGACCACATTGCCCTCATCAATGACCTTAATGACTGTTCAAATGGGTCAAACATGTTTAGGGGGAGGATCTGCAGTTACGACAGCCACACTGTGGGGTCCAGTATCAGTAGGTCCACAATAGCTTTATGTCTGGGTTACATACTGATCCTTTCTATAGCTGTGCAGACCAAGCTTGTCAGGACCCTGGGGGGGAGTTTGCAGTATCCATTCAGGCAACACCTTTGTTGTGAAGGACCACTGTTGTTGTACACTGCTCTTTGGGTACATATCCTGTGGTAAGGCTGACATTGGGCAGTAGTGTGATTTGGCATTCCATTATTCTTGGAGTCCATGTTGGCCCCAGCCCAGGACACCATCACATACCTTTTCTGCTGTGTGTTTTGCTTTGCAGATGATGGCTGTTACCTCAGCATCTGCAATGTCAGGGGACCAGCAGTCTGCTGGGATAGATATTTTGCATTCTGGGGGTTGCACTGCACCTGTCAGGTTGTATGTGAGCAATATGGGTGTGTGTTTGGTATGTTGTTTGTAATATCTGTGTGATTCGGGGCATATCTGTGGATCCCAACATGGTTCCTACCATCAGTTGTAAGCCTTGTGATTATCCTTAGTGTCCTGTACAATTTGTATCTTCATAGGTTCATGGGTTCATACTAAGCTATCCACCCTCATTAGTAAGCCTAGCCAGAGTGTGTGTCTTTCCCCTTGCTATGTGACTATTATGGCCATTTATGATTTCTTTACTGTGCCTCTGTCTGGTCTGACACAGTGAAGACCCCAGTATACATGTAGATCATCCATCCACTTGGCAATATTCCTGTTGAGGGGTGTCAGTGAGGGGCTCTGCCTAACATGGATTGGGATCCTGTTTCTGGGTGTGGGGAGCCTCTGGGTTATGTATCTGTCCCTCCAGCACATCCTATTTCATTATGTGTTGAGGCTGACATCTGTCACTCTCACAGCTCCAATGGCTTTGTTTTCCCTGTGGTGGAGCATGTCCATTACTCCTGTGTTGGACATGGCCTTGTACAACAGACATACAATGCCTCTGTGTAGGCAGTGGGGACTGCATTCAGCTGGGGTGTCTACAGCCAGGCAGCATATGACATATATTTACACCTTTATCCTCTTGGTGGGTAACTTGAGGTCTTCCCCCGGTGTCATGTACGGTACATCCCATATGAGTCATTGTACTAGATTATGGGTCTGACAAGGGAACAGTACAGGACCACAGTGACATTGGTTGATGTAGATGTGTATCCTTTCATGATAAGGTGTCCAATATCGACAATCTTCCTAGCCACATTGGCATTGTGAGTGTCACATGACAGATTACTGTCGACTTGTGTCCCTAGGTCCCTGATTACTCCTTGCATACATAATGGTTCCCACCTATGTGGTAATTTGTGAGTACCTTGTCTGGTATTTGGTGGGACATTCATACTGTCCAGTGTCTTCAGGATGTCTGGGTGGAGTTCTTGTGTGTGGGGTGTGGTCTGTAAATGCTACAGACTGTACAGCAGTTTTGACTACATTAGGTGCACATGGGTGGTCTCCGCTTTGTGCATTGTCAGTTACCGGGCCCTATGGGTGTCTGTGCTGCATATGGATACCCCCCTCCTTTGATGTTTTGGTCCAGGTTTTGGGGGCCATAACCATGATATGTGGGATAACCTGGTAGTGCTGGTGTGCTATCACTAGGCTTGCAGCAGGCTTCTGTCACTGCACAGACATCGATGTTCTCCATACGGGGAAGTGCCTGGGCATGCATATTGCAGTTTACAATCTGGCATTGGTCAGCATTACCCTTATGTTTTTTACCACTTATTTTTTCTAGTGTGGTGGGTAGTCTTTTGGCCTTGCCTACATACGGCTCTATGGAGGTGGCAAAGGCCTTATCCAGTATCCAGACAAGGGGTAACAGGTGCAAGCAATCCCTAGAACAGCAGCATGGCTTGTCATGCTTGACATCTCAAGCAGACAGACATTAGACCCTCTTGGACTGACAGCTGTGACTGTGCCACCTGTTAAACATGATCATTCTGTGTTTGTACTGTGGCATCATTATTTGTGAAGGTTGGATGCTGCACCCCAGTGTCATCCCGGGCCTGGGGTACATACTCAGAGAGCTCATCATGTAAACCAGGGAGGTACATCTCAGGTCATTCACACCAGCATGGACATTGAGTGCATCATATTTCTGCTTGCTTTGCGGTGACCTGCATACTTGTGTTATGTGGCATATTGTGGCAGCCTACAGGCAGCTTACTGTACCCTTTCCCTTGTTCAGTCTGGTGAGTGGGACAGCAGTGTGTCTGCCTATACAGACACCTATTACAACTGTATCAGGCATGTTGTTTCTCCTTCTGGCCTGTGACTGGCACACCAGCTTTGTGTACTATGTGTTGCATGTGCTATGTTTGGAGGTTGTGGTTGCTTGTGATCTGCTTTGGAGGCTTCTGTTGGTATGGTGTGTTTGGTATGGTGTGTTTGTAATTAGGGCCTCCGGGAATGTTTTTGTGTTTATGTGTTTGGTTTACAGTTGTGGTAGGTCTATGTGGGACTGGGTTTGTGGTGTATGTGGTTACCTTCTCCTCCTGACTAGTTTTGACAGTACTGAGTTGGGGGAGCTCAGCCTCTGGTTTGGATACATGGTTGCATCTATCACATATATTTGTATTTATTGGGGGGAGTTGTGGTTGTCTGTGTACTTGGGACAGGTGTCACATTGCCTCTGGATTCACAGATTCTACTTGTTGTGGCTGGCCTTAGTGGATTGTATGTGTGGACATATGTTATTGCCATACTACTGATCAGTGATTACTTCCCTTTTTATGTTTGCTCTATCATGTGGTAGCTTCCTCATTCTCTTGCATGGTTTGGTAATGGCTGGAGTCCAGCATGCCAGATGCCTGCGTGTATGGCATTGTGTCTTGTTGTTATTTGTGATTGCATACTCCAAGCATTCCTGGCTGTGTTCATGGAATGCCTGTATAACATGTTCTATGGTGTGTCCCATATTCTGCACTTGCACAGGCCTTTCGTGGATTCCACATCGGTTTGGAGGGGTGCAACCTATGCTTTACACATGTTTTTCACTGTGGTATTCTGGCCAGGGACTGGGGGTCAGGATGTGTATATCCAGTGTGATTACTCTATGGTCTGGTCTTACCAGAAAAGGATACACTTCTCATCTTGCCATCCAGTACACATGTTGCTGATTATCACATCCAGTATGCTTACCCCCTCTTGTCGGAGTGGTACGTTGTTCCTGGGCATTTTGGTTTATGGATTCTGGGAACTTTTCTCCTACTGTGTTGGTGCTAGTATAATGCTCCCGGTGTATGTCTGGGTATTTTCAGTCAAGCAATATAATGTGGTTTGGGGGGCTTGATATATTCATGTATTCCAACATAGGCCAGGTGCAGTTCCTGGTATTAGGACAGTAGTCTGCAGCAGGCTATATACTGGGAGGCGGTTTTAGCCATTGGTATTTGACCATGGCTAATCCATGCTGCTTCTTGTTGTGGTACCAACATGGGGGTGTGGTTATCCTTGACATTTATTGCTAGTCACCCTCCTTTTGTAGCTTGTTCCATGTTTTGCGGCTGTACAGCACAGTATGAGGTGTGACCTGGTAGTGTTAGGGTGCTGATGTGAGCCTTGACCCAGTTCTCTATTACAGGACTGATATCTACATTCGCCATACTTTTGTGTTTACACTGCACACATCTTGCTGTTTAGACTTCTGGCATTGGGTAGCATTACATCTAGGTTCCTATCCCTTGTGGTACCTATGAAGGTGGGTTTGTGTTTTGAGACTTACCTATTCAGGGCATGCTGTGGGTACTGACAGCCTTTGCCAGTATCCATGGGGCATGGACTGATAGGTGCACGCCACCCCTAGCAGGTGGTGCATCATGTCATGCTCGCATGTCTTCCCAGCCTGAAACACATTGGCTCCCTTTGACTAACTGCATTACTTCAGCCAGTTATTGCACTTGATCATCCCATCGTCATTTTGTGGCTTCATGCTTGGTGAGGGTGGATGTTAGTCAGGGTCCTCAGGTGTGCATATAGTACACGGTGTTACATTACTTAACACATGGCATTCATGCCTCAGGTGGTGCTGCGGGCTGCCTCTGTCGGATGCACATATGACACTTCCCTGTACATGTTTGTGAGCAGGTCATGTCATTTTAGGCATCCATGTTATTATTTGAGTAAGTCAGACGGGGTATCATTCCCAGGGTTCCTACTGAGCCAGTGTATGTGCTATGCGTTGCCTCTTTGCCAAGGCCAGGGCATACTGGGCACGCCTCCTTCTGCCTACTGGGGCAGGCTCAGGTTGTTCCTCCTCCGAGTCACGCTCTGCCTGTGATGGCCTTGGCAATGGTGGGAGACTGTTTGGCCCAGCCCTATGCTGGTCCTGCTGCAGCTGTTTTCACAAGATCATATTATGTAGCATAGCACATACAATGACAATTTGGGTACATGTAGTTGGTGTGTACTGCAAGGCTCCACCAGATGTGTCCAGACACCGGAACCGTGACTTGAGCAGCCCAAACACATGCTCTATTACATTACGTGTTTGTGCATGTGCCTCATTATGGCATTCCTGTTCAGGTGTGTGTGCATTTCTGATGAGTGTCATCAGCCACGGCTCCAATGCATAACCTGCATCCCCCACTAGGTGTCCGTGCGGGATGTCCCCATTGGCAAATGTCTGGTACAGCTGCGTCAAATGCCAGATGTGGGAACCATGGTAGCTCCCAGGGCAGCCAGCACACACATTCATTATTATGCCCTGGGCATCACACACGACCTGGCAGTTAATGGGGGGGAAGCCCTTGCGGTTAATGTAGGCCCTACCCCGCTCACTGGCTGGTGCTTTGATGCATATGTGCATGCAGTCTATTGCACCCACTACCTCAGGGTATTCTGCTATTTGCTGGAAGAGAAACATATTGCTGGCCAATACCTCACGGGCGTTGGGGAAATATACATGATCACCGACATGTGCTGACATGGCATCCAGGAACTGGTGCAGTACCCTGGAGGCTGATGCCTGTGATATCCCCATCATATCACCAGTTGGTCTCTGGAAGGTACCTGTTGCTAGTATTCTTAGGCCAACACATACCTTGGTTTCCACTGGGATGGGTTCCCCTCTGTTGGTTCGTGTGTGAGGCGTGGCCTGCACAGCTCAACTATTTGCTGCAGGAGCTCTCTGTCCACTCTATAGCGCTCTACTATCTCCAGCTCATGTAACCCGTGGTAGGTGACCCTGGGCCTGTACACTCTTCTCCATCTCCTCACTGTGGGTTGTCTGGCACCATCTGCATTGTCACCACCCTCAGCAAGTCGCCTATGTCTCATTATGACAGCTATGGCAGCCCCTAACATTTCTGCTCTGAGTGAAGCTTTTTCAGTTTTCACTTCTATTAGCTTACTCCT
The DNA here is from genome assembly GCF_019279795.1 of Protopterus annectens. Classification (NCBI taxonomy): domain Eukaryota; kingdom Metazoa; phylum Chordata; order Ceratodontiformes; family Protopteridae; genus Protopterus; species Protopterus annectens. The sequence goes on along the minus strand of NW_025052001.1, from coordinate 894 downwards.
GTCTTGCAGTGTCTCTTGAGAGAAACATCCTGCACTGCTGTTTGCAGAGTTTTAAGTGCTGGGCTGGGCTACTATTCTGCCTGTGTAATTGCCTGCTTCTAATTGTTTTCACCTGCTAGCTTCAGCAGTATTCCCTGCTAGCTTCCTACTAATTCTGTTGCTTCCTTTTTCCTTTCTGTTTCCTCAGGGGGGAGCAACGTGCATACCAGCAGAAACACGCTCACAGTGGCTTACACGCGCACAAAGCTTACACGGTTCAGAATCTACTTATTCGGGTTAAAACGCGCACCCAGAAGTGTTACAAGTCTCCCAAAAGCCTCCTACATGCTCAGCTCCCTACACGCTGCACACCAGCGCAAACAGTGTTAAACATCTACCAACACGCTCCCACATGCTCAGTCTGCCTTACACGCGCACACTGCCCTACGCTTCATGGTGACACGCGCATGCACCAGCAAGAAACTTTGGGGTAAGTAACAGTGTACACCTTCCATTTCTTGACTTTCCCACTTATCTTGTGGCACTCCTCTTTCCATGATCTGTGTCTGCATCTGTCATGTTACACTGACCTCCAATGAACTGCATTTCTTTCTACCATTCCCCCCTGTGATGTCACCTATCTCCTACTCTATTCCTCCCCTTATGTATCTCTTACACTACTCAGACTGTGCTCATTTGCTATGTGACTGTGAGATTCAGTATCCTAACCCTCATTTACATAGATTGCCTACTAATGCTTAGTTACATTCTTAGACTCAGCTTCCCCCCTTAGCAACCACTACACGGTGGCCATGTTGTTTTTTGGTCTGCTGGTCCCTGCATTGTCATTCCATGTATTGCATAAAACCCACATTTGTGGGTTTATAACCTTCATTTTATGTTTTTAACCCCGGG
>NW_025052000.1:0-11836 GCF_019279795.1 Protopterus annectens | reverse complement strand
TTTTGTCTTTTTCTGTGCAGTAGCTGGTCTAAACATGTGGAAGGCATTATAGCTTTCCATTGCTGGTATGCTCTCTGAGGCTTTAAACCATATTTCAGTAACTACACAGATGTCTAAATTTTCTAGGGTTATGAGAGCTTTCCTAGAGTGGAGTGTTTTGTTTAGACTCCTGACACTAAGCAGTATTACCTTTAAGATGGTTAAGCTATATTGGATGGTTTATTTGGTTAGCAATACCTACAAAAGACACTGTAGGGATAGAGAAGGTGTTAGCCAATATTTGAAATTCTACAGGGGACAGGTGCAGACCATTCCTGGTGAAGCATCGTGGTCTGTCAACCAAAAAAAATCCTTTACAGGCTGACGAATTTTGTGCATCTTTTGAATTACACCAGAAACTAAGCCAGTTATTACAATCAATTGCAAACAGTGCCCCTCTACTCCTTTTGTTACCAGGAGTAGCATAAATTCCAAGCTGTTCCCAATAAGCAAATTTCAGAATTTCGAGTGATTGGTAATCACCAGGGAGGCCAGGATATAACGCCCCTCTGTTCCTTCTCTCACCAGGAGCAAACTAGAAGCACTAATCCCAAGTTGATTCCTGAAACTCAGTTCCCAGGCTCTCCAGCAATTGGTAGTTTAATCTCAGTTCTTATAGATTTTAAAAGTAAGTTAGAAAGATGTAATTAACTCTCTGAATATTTCAGTACAAACTAACTGTGTGGGGTGATTTGAAACAGAGGCTAACTGTCAGAAAAATATGCATCTGGACATAACAAACTATTAAAAGAATATGTATTCAAATATATATATATTATTAGAAAAGTATGTATTCAAACATTTATAAACTGTTAGGGAAATGTGTACCTTAGACATGAATAAATGTGCTCAAATCCATATGAAGAGTAGAATATATAATGCATTTAATTCTGTTTTGCTAGAATAATAGTAGAAATGAACTCGCATATTCTTGCTTGAAATGTAGCTGCAGTGTGAACAAGGCTTGACCCTGAAAGTTGCCAGCACCGGCTGGAACACATCTTTCAGTGAACAATTATTTGCAAAGTTAGAAAATAATGAATCTGTCTGCATGTGTATCTTTTTCCTGCTTCCACCAGAAGAATGGCCTTGTGCGCACTATCAGAGATAATGTCCAGCTGGAGAACAGAGAGACAAAGAGCTATATTAAAAAAAGGCATTCATCCATTGTATTCGAACTAATCTAAGGGTCTTAGATTAGTTCCATCCTCATAAAGACATTAAAAGACATTGTGACTGACCAGGTGCTTTGCAAGGCTGCAACATTCTCATGGGAAAGAAACTTTTAAAAATTGTAATGTCAGCGTTTTTTCTGAATGGACATGATGTAAAGGGCCTGTCACTGACCACGTCAGTGAGGTGGGCAAAGAACTGATTGTAAGCATTATAAAATGAGGGATAATTCTCTAATAAAATCAGACAAAATTCTGTACAAGTTTGTGTATGGTTTTTTGCCTCCTTAATGCGCATAAGTAGATAACGTTACTGATAACGTTAGTAATAACGTTAATAGAACTTGAGCCTACTGTCTTACTGACTGTTGTTTTGCCTAATGATTTTTACAGTCTGATTTAACAATTTATCTAACATTTTGGTCCTTATTTCGAACCGGAATTCCCTTGGTAAGCTGCAGGTCACAAGGTGCATGAGTGGTGATAAATCTGCACAGGAGAAGCTGCCGAAAAAAATGGTTCTTCTTAAAGTGAAAAGACCTCCGACTGAATTGTTGTGTGTAAAGAGGCTGTCCACTTTCTGATCTGTGGCTGAAAAGCGGAAGACTGGGCCCCAAGGAAAAAAACAGTCAAAGCAGGAGGCTCAGGTAAGAAGAATTTCCCTCTTTGTCTTTGTTTTAGATCAGGGACCAGGTTACACTGTGCTATTGCTAAGGTTTGTGATAGCAGGGAGAGAGAGAGTCGAAGTATTGTATCTTGAGTCATAGATCAGGGAATAACAAAGCAAAGTAAACAGTCATTCTAGACACTACTGTGGATATGGGGAAATAAGATACCACGTGGTACAAGAGAAGGGTTACGTAACAGTCTTTTTAAGACATGAAAAATCAGTGCACTAAGAGATCACGAGATCCGCCCCTAACGGATAATGTGAAGCATATGCAATTGCAGTAAGCAGATAATGTGAGATGTTTTGCAAAATGTGTTAACAACTATAAATTTGATAGTAAACTAGATAAACTTTCACTAGTTAAACTCCTTAAACAAGCTTTAATCTGATGCAGGGCGTCAGGCAAAAGAAAAACAGCACCAACTAGGCATACCTCAAGCACATAGGTGGATTGAGGAAGCAAATTGTAAAAAAAAAAAAAAAACAAAAGCTTAAATTCTGAAACATTTTTAGACAACAGAGTGAAAGGTCTGACAGACAGAATCTCTGAAAAATGAAAACAGAGCAGACTGGACTTGCATTAATTAATGCATACAACAGGAAAATGAGACAGTAGATGGATATTATGCTAGATTATTAAAATGCTTAAAACAACAATTAAAAATACATTTTAAAAGGTTGCATTGCCTCTGTTAGTAGTTTTATTACAAGGCATATGATAAATCACTGAACAAGCAGGCTGCAAGCCTTACTTGAGTATGCTAGACGTACTGAAAGACACTTTAATAGTAAAAAGAAAAAAAGGCACAAGTCTTCACTGCTGAAGACGGAGCTGAAGTATTTGAATAACAGTCAGGAAAAAGGGCATCTAGCTAGGGACTATAAACAAAATAAGAAAGCAATGACAGAAGATAAAGGAGATGTGGACTGACTATATGATAGTGATAATAACCAAAAATCATCAGGAAAGGTTAATAAACAGAAAGAAAATGTGAATGTAGTAGTGGGAATAGAGAAAGTACAAACAGATGTAGAGGATAAAATGAAAATAAAATTTTAAATTTAGCATTGTTGAGCCTGGAGCTCTACCTAGCAAATACAAAACCAGAAGTAACAGTTCTGGTGGAGGGAAGAAAGGTCAAATTCCTGTGTGACTCAGGAGCGTCATGGACTTTGATACACCCCTCCAAGTTACCAAAACATTCTGAATCACCTGATTATATATTAGTAAAAGCAGCAAATGGACAGCTATACAGGAACCACTTTCCCATAATATAGCAATAACTGACCCTGTTTCAGGTATGACTCAGAAAAGTAAAATTGTAGTTTCTGCAAAAATATCCAGTAAACTTACTGGGAAGAGACCTTGTGCAGATATTTGGCATAACAGTAGTTCCTACCATGCAGGGTATGGAAGCACAAAGACAAATGGATGCTCTTGTGGTGTGATCAGAGGGTAAAGCCTATTATTGGTACAGCCAGGACCTAGTTATGATTGGTCCAGGGCAGTAACCAAAGAACTGATAAACGTAGCCATCAGTAAGGTACCCTCCCTTGACACTGATCAACAGCACTTGTTACATTGTACTCCATACTACTGTAGCACACCAGGACCTGATAAGGAATATAAGTAAAAATCCTGCTGACAAATTAATATTACAAACTTTATGCTGGGATACTGAGGGAAACAGTGTAGTAAGCTGTTCATTACCTCAGGAGTTCATAAGATTGTATAAGTCCAATAGACTGCCACATGTCAGCTTGACAAAAAACAAAAGTGTTAAATGGGCAGACTTAAAAAAAAAGGATAACAAAATGGGAAAACAGACTGATTTAGAAATGTCAGGACAAGGGATATAAAAACAAAACTAAATTGGTTGACACAGACACATACAGCTGTACACTTGCAATATGGTAAGGACACCTGATTAGCATTTTTATTAAAAGAAAAAGAATAGGCCTTGTGTAAAATTCCAACAACTCTGTGGTCAACAGGCAAGTTAAATGTAGGGCTTATTCAAGCAGCAGGACCAGTTACAATTACCCCAAAGTCAGCTTTTAGACCACAGAAAAGACAATACATTCTGGAAAAGAATGCAAAAGTAAAAATTAAGCCTATAATAAGCAGCATTACTCAAAAAAGGAGTACTGGTAGAATCTCCTGATTCACCATGTGATACACCCCTATTTCCTGTTAAAAAAGCAAACGGGGAATGGCAGATGGTACAAGATTTATGAGCTGTAAATAATGCAGTAATACCTAGAGCACCTACGGTGCCAGACCCACATACCTTGTTGAATGATTTAAAGCCACAACAGAAGTATTTTACTGTGGTAGATATAAGCAATGCTTTCTTTTCAATACCTATACATCCTGATAGTCAATATTGGTTTTGCATTTACATTTCAGGGTAAAAGGTATACATATACTCGACTACCACAGGGATATTGTGAGAGCCCAATAATATTTGCACAAAAAATGGCTAGCAACCTGGCAGGGTTTACCCCACCAGAAGGTAGTCAAATTTTACTTTATGTAAATGACATCTTGCTAGCAGCACCCAGCAGCAGTGCAGGGTGGATACAGTAGCATTATTAAAATTTTTAGTAATACAAGGACACAAAGTAAACAAGAGTAAGTTACAAACTTTGGGAAAAAACACAGGTTAGATACCTGGGATATGTGATATTCAATAAAGGTAAAATACTAGATAGTGGGAAAGAGAAAAGAGAAAAAAAAAAAAAAAAAAAAAACAGCAATTTTGCAAGCACCCAAACCAACAACTAAAAAAGAAATAATGTCTTTCTTAGGTACAACTAATTTTTGTTAAAGCTGGGTACCAAATTATTTTACGATGGAAAACAAAAGCAGAAATGGCTTTCTGCAGGTTGAAGCAGTTAATAGCTTCTTCATTAGTTTTAAGACTTCCAAGTTATCACAAACGTTTTTTTTAGACCATAGATTGTAAGCAATGGTACATGACATCAGTATTAAAGCAACAACATGGGGATAAGCAATGCCCCATAAGCTTACTATTCATCACAGTTAGACCCAGTGGTGCAATCTTTGCCTCACTGTGTACAAGCAGTAGTTGCAGCAGCAATGGCAGTGCAGACTTCAGCCTCAGTGGTGTTATTCCACCCTCTCACATTAAGAATGCCTCATGCAGTTGCAATAATTCTGCTACAAAAAAAGTTGCATACCTTTCTCCTGCTAGACATCTTTCATGTATGACCATACTGCTGAGTCAACCTCATATAAACAGTTAGCTTTACCTAGACAAGATCTTACAGATATGCCCTTGGATAATGCTGAGGTGACATATTACGTGGATGGCTCATGCAGAAGGGGTCCTACAGGGAAAAATCTGGTGGGGTATGCAGTAGTTACAGACACTAAAAATTTAGAAGCACAAACTTTGCCACACAACTTGTATGCTCAAGCAGCAGAACTGGTAGTTTTGACAGGAGCATGTATTTTAGTAAAAGGCAAAAGTAAACATATATACTGATAATCAGTATGCTTTTTCTACAGTGCATGTGTTTGCACAACAATAAAGAAAATAGAGGGATGATTACATCCAGTGAAAAACCTATTAATCATGCTAATTTATTTTGGAGCTATTAGAATCTATTCAGTTGCCTACCAAAGTAGCTATTTGTAAATGTGTAGCTCATACAAAACAACAGGATAAGATTTCAAAAGGTAATGCACGAGCTGATGCAGCTGCAAAGCAAGCAGCCTCAGACTCAGAAACTTTATTTTAAATGAAAAATTACAACCCTTTGAGATTTTAGATTTAGACATGTTAAAAACAATGCAAATGCTTACTACAAAAGCAGAAAAACAAAACTGGGTAAAACAAGGTGCAATTTTTGAGAATGGACTGTACATTTCCAAGGTAAAAAAACAATATTACCGTCTAATTTATTTAGATATGCAGCTTTGTTGAGCCATGGGCAGAGCCATGTCTCAACAGGGGATGGTACAGTTAGTAAATAAAATATTCCAAACATATGGATACATAAATTATACAATAAAATTTTGTGCAGCTTGTCATACTTGTAACAAGCACCATGCACAAGGAGCATTTAAAACAAGCAAGGAGTTTCCCTACACCACCATATCCATTCCATACTATTTGTATGGACTTCATAGAGTTGAATAAATGTGAAGGAAAGAAATACTGTTTAGTGATCATAGATATGTTTTCAAAATGGGTAGAAGCTTTTCCAACCAGGAATCCGAATGCAGCAACAGTGGCAAAGGCCCTAGTAAAGGAAATAATTCCTAGATTTGGCATACCGGAAAGAATCTATAGTGGCAATGGGACACATTTTGTCAATCAGACAATTCAACAACTTGGGAGATTTTTTTGGGGATTTCCTTAAGGAATCACTGTACCTACCACCCACAGTCAGCAGGACTGGTGGAGAGGTACAATGGGATTTTAAAAAAAACAAGTTAAGGAAGTTGATGAGTGAGACTCAGAAGAATTGGATTTGCTGTTTACCTCTAGCATTGCTGAGCATGAAAACAGTAACAAATGTAAAGGGTTTAATCCCCTTTGAAGTAGTACTTGGAAGGGCATATTATGTGCCTCAGTAAAAAGCTCTCATGCCTGCAGAGCTGGAGGCTGACAGTTCACTAGCTAATTATATAAAGAAACTGTTAATAAATAAATCTGTTTTGCAGTTTAACTCTTTTCAGACAAAAGAACTTTCAGCTGAATAAGAACTTTGTGACTGATACACAAGGGCAAAATGGCCAAGAGTAAAGCAAACAAAAAGCAGAGCAACCCAAGAACTATTGCATAATTATTTTGTTAACTGTGCATTTGTTAACTATAAGTGTGACAATTTTTCTCTTATTGTGGTTTTTCCCTGCACTCAACCACACAAGTGAAAGTGAGAAGACGTAATGAACTGTTTATAGACTGGCATCCAAACTTTAACACATACCTGGCCATGAAGCAAGTGTATACAGAAACTATGCACATTTCAAATTGCTGAGTTTGTACAGCTATACCAACAACATATAAAAGACTGTAACGTCCACTGTCCCTCTGGGGATAAAATGAGACTTTGGAAAGTTTTTATACAGAAACTGTGAGATCACAGGACAAAATTGCTTTATTTTACCTGTCACACAAAAAGGAGTTGTATGTTTCTACAAAAGTAATACCCTCCAGGTGGGCTGGAGTAATGGTAATATAACAATGTCTTATAAATGTTACATTAAAGTCAAAAGTGGGGTACTGTTTGTAATACTAACCATGATTCATATCTGAGTTCAATGAAAACTACATTAAATGCAGTATGTGACAATCCAGTCTTAACTAAGCAATTGTCTATTAAGAATAGAAAAATGTTTCATGCAGGGATAACACGTATCAGTACCAAAGTAATGATTTTATTTGTGGGAAAAAGGCATATAAATGGTTACCTGAGAATTGGTCCGGCAGTTGTTTTTGGGTTATCTGGTTTCAGCAATAAGACATACTGCAGAATTACCTTTGGGTAAGATCTGAAACGTAAGGAAAACAGCTCGAGAATCTGAAGGTCCAGTGAAAAAAAAAAAAAACCTGTGAATCCAGTTGGTAAAATCGAAGCTGGTTGAAAAGGCCATAATTCAGTGAAAGACAAAAGTAAATTGACTCATATGAACTTGGGCAACAGTGTTATATCCAGGGCAGGAATACCACCAGCCTATGGAGCAGTCAAATCGATCTGGGAGCTGAGGAAGCTGTCAAAAAGTCATGAGCAATGCAACTTTTTCCACCCTAGAATTGGTGACTAATGAACTGAATGCAATAAAAACTGTTGTGCTACAAAATCGAATGGCTCTTTACTTCACCCTAGCGGCAAGAGGTGGTACACCACGAAGAAAAATGCTGTGCGTACATTCCAGACAACCAACATGAAATCAATGACCACCTAGAGGTAATTCAGCAAGTATCAGCAATGACTAAACCAGGCCCAAACCCACTGACGGACTTTTCCAGAATCTGTTTGGGGGGGGTGGGGTTCCATCCTATTAAACATTTAATTGCTATTTGTGTGGGTATACTCCTAATAGGAGCATGTGTTTACTGTGAAATTCCCTGCATGAAAAGATTAATCAAAAATTTGTTGATATATCTGCTACTGAAACTTTTTACCAAAGTGTTGAAATTAAAAGATTAATTTCAAATGATGCTTTTTCTGAAATATAAAACCAATGACTAACTTAGCTGAAAGTCCTTGAAAGGAAAAGGCTAAGGAATGAAATGATACTGTTTATGTTTCAAATAGAATGAAATGCATTAACAGGAGGGAGAATGTCAGAAAAATATGCATCTGGACATAACAAACTATTAAAAGAATATGTATTCAAATATATATATATTATTAGAAAAGTATGTATTCAAACATTTATAAACTGTTAGGGAAATGTGTACCTTAGACATGAATAAATGTGCTCAAATCCATATGAAGAGTAGAATATATAATGCATTTAATTCTGTTTTGCTAGAATAATAGTAGAAATGAACTCGCATATTCTTGCTTGAAATGTAGCTGCAGTGTGAACAAGGCTTGACCCTGAAAGTTGCCAGCACCGGCTGGAACACATCTTTCAGTGAACAATTATTTGCAAAGTTAGAAAATAATGAATCTGTCTGCATGTGTATCTTTTTCCTGCTTCCACCAGAAGAATGGCCTTGTGCGCACTATCAGAGATAATGTCCAGCTGGAGAACAGAGAGACAAAGAGCTATATTAAAAAAAGGCATTCATCCATTGTATTCGAACTAATCTAAGGGTCTTAGATTAGTTCCATCCTCATAAAGACATTAAAAGACATTGTGATCGACCAGGTGCTTTGCAAGGCTGCAACATTCTCATGGGAAAGAAACTTTTAAAAATTGTAATGTCAGCGTTTTTCTGAATGGACATGATGTAAGGGCCTGTCACTGACCACGTCAGTGAGGTGGGCAAAGAACTGATTGTAAGCATTATAAAATGAGGGATAATTCTCTAATAAAATCAGACAAAATTCTGTACAAGTTTGTGTATGGTTTTTTGTCTCCTTATGCGCATAAGTAGATAACGTTACTGATAACGTTAGTAATAACGTTAATAGAACTTGAGCCTACTGTCTTACTGACTGTTGTTTTGCCTAATGATTTTTACAGTCTGATTTAACAATTTATCTAACACTAACACAGGCTTTATGAGCCTAAGGGGGGCCATTTCAATTAGAACCTTCAGTGCTCAGTAGAATGAGTAGAGGAGATAAGACAGAACTTCATGCCACCCCTTCCCTCTACTCCCCAGATATAGCCATCTTAACAGAAACTTGGTTGAAACCACACATTCCAGATAATGAAATCCCCCCAGGCTACAACAAACTTTGAGCAGATAGAAAGGAGAAAAGAGGTGGAGGAGTAGCCATAGTATTTAAGAATAACCTCACACTGCAACCACTAAGTCTCAATATATCAAATTTAAATAATACCGAGGTTCTACTGACCAAATTGCAAGTCAACCAGAACAAGTACATAACCATAATAGCTACCTATATCCCGCCAGGTAATAACATCTCTATAATAGAACATATCCTCCTATACATTTCAAATACCATTACCTAGGAAACTTTCATTATTAGTGATTTCAATACAGACTGGATGACCTCTAACTTATTAAACACCAGCAATTATATCAGCCTCTATGGCTTCAAACAGATTATCCAAAGTCCTACCAGAACTGATAAAAAAATCGAACTGACTGTCTATCCTTGAATGGACACTGACTAACAAACCCTATCACTACCAAATCGCCGACTGTCTACCTGACAGTCTTAGTGATCACATACCAACCTACCTCCTTAGGCAACACAACAACCCCATTAAAACATACCATTTATTGTCAGATCCATAATAAGAAAAATTTCAACCCCCAAGATCTAATAAACACTCTAAAAAAATGCAGCTGGACTCCCCTTAAGAACTTGCTCCTAGATGCTGAGGTAGAACATTTTAACAATATTTTCCTTAACATTCTTAACAGAATGGCACCTCCTAGAACAGTCTGAACTAAAGCAAATTATACAACATGGCTAACCAATGAAACAAGAACCCTCCTTAAGCTTAGGCACAAGACAGAGCAATTATGGCATACTAACAAAACTCAACCAAATTAGGTAGCATATCAACAAATCAGGAATAAAGTCAAACACAATATAGAAGTAGACAAACAAATTACTACACTAATATACAATGGAAACATCAAAGGAATCCACAAAAATTTTGGAGTACAATCAAAAATATCCTTCATCCTGGACAAACCTCAACCCCTCCCCCTAATATACCAGCCAGCTCAAATTCCATTGCAGAAAAATTTAATAAATATTTCAATTAAAATATTCTATCTCTAACCAAAAATAATCAATTCTATCAATGATCAACACCTAAATCAACAAAAATAGTAACTATACTTTCTCATTCCAACCCATCTCCACAAGAACCATAGAAAGACTATTAAAAAACTGAAACCTACCATAATAGCAGCTGATAACTTACTAGCCAAATACCTAACATCGGTAGCAAAAGCCATTTCCTGCCCTGTGTCAATACTTATTAATTGGTCCATTGCTGAACAACATGTCCAATCCATCTGGAAAGTCTCATATAATTCCCTTACATAAAGGAGAATCTCAACTGAACTCACATATTATAGACCCATCGCCATTCTTTCCCCACTATCTAAACTTCTAGAAAGGTGCATACATTCACAACTTTTACAATATCTCACAACCAATAACCCACTGGCCAAATCCCAACACAGTTTCAGACCCTACCATAGTACTACAACTGCCATCCTCAGTTCTACCAACACCATCAATCAATTCAGAAATGAAAGTAAAATAGTTTCATCAGTCTTTCTAGGTATGTCTAAGGCCTTTGATACTGTTTCCATCACAAACTACTGACTGTTCTCACCAACCTAAACCTCAGCCTCTCTGCTCTCACATTTTTCCAAAGTTACCTAGCAGGCCACCAGCAAGCAGTGAACTATCTATATGACCCCACTACTCCCGTTCAAACTAGGAGTCCCAGAGGGATCCATCCTTGGCCTCCTTTGTTTCAGCATTTTTACTAACAACCTCAAGACTGCCACCCTCCTAGCTTTTATTATCCAATATGCAGATGGCTCTACACTTATATGTGCCACACCTACCACACAACACCTTCAAGATATTACTTAAAAGTCCTTCACTGAAATTAAGTCATGGCTAACCAATTCACAGCTCATACTTATACCTAACAGAACCAAACTCATGATCTTTTATCCCACCAGACTCGCAGAACCCCCACCCGCCTTCTACATCACTGCTAGCAATAATTAAAAAATAAAACCTGAACCACAAACTTAACTGCTAGGAGTCATAATTGATATTATGCAATGACCCCCATTAATATTAAAAAACGTGCATGCTGATTGGTCAGCGTGCATGTTGTAAATCAGAGTTATAGTAATGGAAAAGTCCGGTCGCCCGGACTTTTTCCATTACTATAACTCATTTTTTGCAGCAACAGAGAACGCAAGACCTCTGTTGCTTCACACTGTCTCGCTATGTTAAACGAGTTTAACATAGTGAGACAGCTTTAATAAAAGCAACGAAGATTCTCAGATCTTGCATTCTCCATTGCTTTTTTCAAAACTGTCTCGCTATGTTAAATGGGTTTAACATAGCGAGACAGCTTTAAAAAAAGAAACAGAGATTCTCCGTTGCTTTTTTCAAAACTGTCTCGCTATGTTAAGCCCATTTAACATAGCAAAACAGTTTGTAAAAAGCAATGGAGATCTTGCATTCTCCGTTGCTTTTGCCCACAGCTCTGATGTACTGTGTAGGCATGACCGCATGCAGTACATCAGAACTGCTGCAGAATACCAGACAGCTGCGAGATCTTATT
>NW_025051999.1:0-11925 GCF_019279795.1 Protopterus annectens | reverse complement strand
TAAAAAAAATTTTTTCCACTTTCAGATTTGTGTAATTATGAATTTTAAATCCTTTGTATATCTGTGTTATACCATTCTCTTCAATATATATTCCTTCTATCTCCTCTCTCCTCCCTCTGGTTCTCCATGCTAGTTCTCCCCTTCCTCTCCTCTGCAAAACCCTGTGGACCAGGCTCCGAGGGGTTTCGTTGTTTGCTAGCCTTCCGACCTCTCGTGGTCCTAAAAGCTTCAATGTCCTCTTGAAATGTGTCTAATTCATCCAGGTGACCATTTCTTGTTTCAAACCTTTCCTGGATTTCTACCCTCCTATTTCTTCCTACTTCTTTGTAATGACCATTTGTTACCTTATGTCCATTTTTTTCTTTTTGATTAATCTTGCTTTTCTGAAAGGGGAGTGGGTAACTATTACCTTTTTTATATTGTTCTCTATCTCTGGTCAATTTTCCTTGTTTTCTCAAATACACTTTCTCTATTTTTTCTTCCACTCTTTTTAAAATTTTCATATACAAATTTTCATAGTCTTCAAACAACAAGTCCCTAACTATACCACTCTGACATTCATTTACCTCATCAAGTAATTTTTTAAGCTTTACTTCATTGTATTTTATCAATTTAGACATCAATGCAAAACCACAATCATCAAAAAAAGTTTGCATATCATTTATCACATTCTCATCGGTACATTACAATGATAATAACAACATACATTGGTACATTTCAGTGGTAAATACAATAGACATTGGTACATTACAATGATAATTACAATAGACATTGGGACATTTCAATGGTATTTACAACAGACATTGGTACATTACAGTGCTTTTTACAATAGACACTGGTACATTACAATGGTAATTACAACAGACATTGGTACATTACAATGATATTCACAATAGACATTGGTACATTACATTGGTATTTACAATAGGCATTGGTACATTACAATGGTATTTGCTATAGACATTGGTACATTACGATGGTATTTACAACAGGCATTTGTACATTACAATGGTATTTACAATAGACATTGGCACATTACAATGATAATTACAACAGACATTGGTACATTACAATGGTAATTACAATTGACATTGGTACATTACAATGGTATTTACAACAGACATTGGTACATTACAATTGTAATTACAATAGGCATTGGTACTTTACAATGGTATTTACAACAGACATTGGTACATTACATTGGCATTTACAATAGACATTGGTACATTACATTGGCATTTACAACAGACATTGGTACATTACATTGGCATTTACAACAGACATTGGTACATTACAATGGTAATTACAATAGACATTGGTACATTACAATGCTAATTACAATAGACATTGGTACATTACAATGGAAATTACAATAGACATTGGTACATTACAATGGTAATTACAATAAACATTAGTACATTACGATGGTAATTACAATAGACATTGGTACATTACAATGGTAATTACAATAGACATTGGTACATTACAATGGTAATTACAACAGACATTGCTACATTACAATGATAATAACAACATACATTGGTACATTACAATGGTAATTACAATAGACATTGGTACATTATAATGGTATTGGCAACAGATATTGTTACATTACAATGGTAATCACAACAGACATTGGTACATTAAAATGGTAATTACAATAGACATTGGTACATTACAATGGTATTTACAACAGACATTGGTACATTACAATCGTTTTTACAACAGACATTGGTACATTACAATGGTATTTACAAAAGACATTGGCACATTGCAATGGTAATTACAATAGACATTGGTACATTACAATGGTATTTAAAATAGACATTGGTACATTGCAATGCTAATTTCAATAGACATTGGTACATTACAATGGTATTTACAATGGACATTGGTACATTACAATGGTAACTACAATAGACATTGGTACATTACAATAGTAATTACAATAGACATTGGTATATTACAAAGGTAATTAGAATAGACATCGGTACATTACAATGGTAATTACAATAGACATTGGTACATTACAATGGTAATTACAATAGATATTGGTACATTACAATGGCATTTGCAACAGACATTGACACATTACACTGGAAGTTACAACAGACATTGGTACATAACAATGGTATTTACACCCTCATTGGTACATTACAATGGTATTTACAATAGACATTGGTACATTACAATGGTATTTTCAACAGACATTGCTACATTACAATGGTATTTACAATAGACATTGGTACATTGCAATGGTAATTACAACAGACACTGGTACATTACAATGGTAATTACAATAGACAGTGGTACATTGCAATGATAATTACAATAGACATTGGTACATTACATTGGTATTTACAAAAGACATTGGTACATTATAATAGTATTTACAAAAGACATCGGTACATTACAATGGTAATTACAATGGGCATTGGTACATTACAATGGTATTTAAAATAGACATTGGTACATTACAATGGTATTTACAACAGACATTGGTACATTACAATGGTAATTATAATAGACATTGGTAAATTACAATGGTAATTACAACAGACATTGTTACATTACAATGCTATTTAAAATAGACATTGGTACATTACAATGGTATTTACAATAGGCATTGGTACATTATAAGGTTAATTACAATAGACATTGGTAAATTACATTGGAAATTACAATAGACATTGGAACTTTGCAATGGTATTTACAATAGACATTGGTACATTACAATGGTATTTACAATAGACATTGGTACATTACAATGTTAATTACAGCAGACATTGGTACATTACAATGATATTTACAATAGACGTTGGTAAATTACAATGGTATTTACAATAGGCATTGGTGAATTACATTGGTATTTACAATAGATATTGATACATTACAATGGCATTTACAATAGACATTGGTACATTACAATGATAATAACAATATACATTGGTACATTACAATGGTAATTACAATATACATTGGTACATTATAATGGTATTTGCAACAGATATTGTTACATTACAATGGTAATCATAACAGACATTGGTACATTACAATGGTAATTACAATAGACATTGGTACATTACAATGGTATTTACAACAGACATTGGTACATTACATTGGCATTTAAAACAGAAATTGGTACATTACAATCGTATTTACAACAGACATTGGTACATTACAATGGTATTTACAATAGACAATGGTACATTGCAATGTTATCTACAAAAGACATTGGTACATTACAATGGTATTTACAATAGACATTGGCACATTGCAATGGGAATTACTATAGACATTGGTACATTACAATGGTATTTAATATAGACATTGGTACATTGCAATGGTAATTTCAATAGACATTGGTATATTACAATGGTAACTACAATAGACATTGGTACATTACAATAGTTATTACAATAGACACTGGTATATTACAAAGGTAATTAGAATAGACATTGGTACATTACAGTGGTAATTACAATAGACATCGGTACATTACAATGGTAATTACAACAGACATTGGTACATACAATGGTAATTACAATAGACATTTTTACAATACATTGGTAATTACAATAGACATTGGTACATCACAATGGTAACTGCAACAGACATTGGTACATACAATGGTAATTACAGTAGACATTTGTACATTAAAATGGTAATGACAATAGACATTGGTACATTACAATGGTAATTAAAATAGACATTGGTACATTACAGTGGTAATTACAGTAGACATTGGTACATTACAATGGTAATTACAATATACATTGGTACTTTACAATGGTAATTACAATAGACTTTGGTACATTACAATGGTAATTACAAAAGACATTGGTACATTACAATGGTATTTACAACAGACATTGGTACATTACAATGGTAATTACAATAGACATTGGTACATTACAATGGTAAGTACAATAGACATTGGTACATTACAATGGTAATTACAACACACAATGGTACATACAATGGTAATTACAATAGACATTGGTACATTACAAAGGTATTTAAAACAGACATTGGTACATTACAATGGTATTTACAATAGACATTGGTGCATTACTATGGTATTTACAAAAGACATTGGTACATTACAATGGTAATTACGATAGACATTGGTACATTACAATGGTAATTACAATAGACATTTACACATTACAATGGTAATTACAATAGACATTGGTACATTACAATGGTAATTACAAAAGACATTGGTACATTACAATGGTAATTACAATAGACATTCGTACATACAATGGTAATTACAATAGCCATTGGTACATTACAATGGTAATTAAAATACACATTGGAACACTACAATGGTAATTACAACAGACATTGTTACAAACCATGATAATTACAATAGACATTGGTACATTACAATGATAATTAAAATAGACATTGGTAAATTACAAGGGTATTTACAATAGACATTGGTACATTACAATGGTAATTACAATAGATATTGTTAATTACAATAGACATTGGTACATTACAATGGTATGTACAGTAGACATTGCTACATTACAATGGTAATTACGATAGACATTATTACATTACAATGGTAATTAAAACAGACATTGGTACATTACAATGGTAATTACAACAGACATTGGTACATTACAGCTGTAATTACAATAGACATTGGTACATTACAATGTTAATTACAATAGACACTGGGACATTACAATGGTAATTACAATAGACAATGGTACATTACAATGGTAATTACAATAGACATCGGTACATTGCAATTGTTGTTACAATAGACATTGGCTTATACAATGATATTTACAATAGACATTGGTACATTACAATGGTTATTACAATAGACATTGGTACATTACAATGGTAATTAACATATACATTGGTACATTACAATGGTATTTACAACAGACATTGGTACATTAGAATGGTAATTACTATAGACATTGATACATTACAATGGTATTTACAACAGATATTGGTACATTACAATGGTAATTACAATAGATATTGGAACATTACAAAGGTAATTACAATAGACATTGGTACATTACAATGGTAATTACTATAGACATTGATACATTACAATGGTAATTACAATAGACATTAGTACATTACAATGGTAATTACAATAGGCATTGGTACATTGCAGTGGTAATTACAATATACTTTGGTACATACAATGGTAATTAACATAGACATTTGTACATTACAATGGTAATTACAATAGATATTTGAACATTACAAAGGTAATTACAATAGATATTGGTACATTACAATGGTATTTATAACAGACATTGGTACATTACAATGGTAAATACAGTAGACATTGGTACTTTACAATGGTATTTACAACAGACTTTGGTACATTACACTGGTATTGACAACAGACAATGGTACGTTACAATGGTAATTACAACAGACATTGGTACATTACAATGGTAATTACAGTAGACATTGGTACATTACAATGGTAATTACCATAGACATTGGAAGATTACAATCGTAATTACAATAGAAATTGGTACATTACAATGGAATTTACAACAGACGTTGTTACATTACAATGGTAATTACAACAGACATTGGTACATTACAATGGTATTTACAATAGACATTGGTACATTACAATGGTATTTACAAAAGACATTGGTACATTACAATGGTAATTACAATAAAGATTGGTACATTACAATGGTAATTACAACAGACATTGGTACATTACAATGGTAATTACAATAGACATTGGTACATTACAATGGTAATTACAATAGATATTGGTACATTACAATGGCATTTGCAACAGACATTGACACATTACACTGGAAGTTACAACAGACATTGGTACATAACAATGGTATTTACACCCTCATTGGTACATTACAATGGTATTTACAATAGACATTGGTACATTACAATGGTATTTTCAACAGACATTGCTACATTACAATGCTATTTACAATATACATTGGTACATTGCAATGGTAATTACAACAGACACTGGTACATTACAATGGTAATTACAATAGACAGTGGTGCATTGCAATGATAATTACAATAGACATTGGTACATTACATTGGTATTTACAAAAGACATTGGTACATTATAATAGTATTTACAAAAGACATCGGTACATTACAATGGTAATTACAATGGGCATCGGTACATTACAATGGTATTTAAAATAGACATTGGTACATACAATGGTAATTACAATAGACCTTGGTACATTACAATGGTAATTACAACAGGCATTGGTACATTACAATGCTATTTAAAATAGACATTGGTACATTACAATGGTATTTACAATAGGCATTGGTACATTATAAGGTTAATTACAATAGACATTGGTAAATTACATTGGAAATTACAATAGACATTGGTACTTTGCAATGGTATTTACAATAGACATTGGTACATTACAATGGTATTTACAAAAGACATTGGTACATTACAATGGTAATTACAATAGACATTGGTCCATTACAATGGAAATTACAATAGACATTGGTACATTTCAATGCTGTTTACAATAGACATTGGAACATTACAATGGTAATTACAACAGGCATTGGTACATTACAATGCTATTTAAAATAGACATTGGTACATTACAATGGTATTTACAATAGGCATTGGTACATTATAAGGTTAATTACAATAGACATTGGTACATTACAATGGTAATTTCAATAGACATTGGTACTTTGCAATGCTATTTACAACAGACATTGGTACATTACAATGGTAATTACAATAGACATTGATACATTACAATGGTAATTACAATAGACGTTGGTACATTACAATGGTAATTACAGCACACAATGGTACGTACAATGGTAATTACAATAGATACTGGTACATTACATTAGTTATTACAATAGTCATTGGTACATTACAATGGTAATTACAATACACATTGGTACATTACAATGCTAATTACAACAGTCATTGGTACATACAATGCTAATAACAATAGACATTGGTACATTACAATGGTAATTACAATAGACATTGGTACATTACAATGCTAATTACAATAGACATTGGTACATTACATTGGTAATTACAATAGACATTGGTACATTACAATTCTATCTACAGTAGACATTGGTACATTACAATTTTAATTACAACAGGCATTGGTACATTACAATGCTATTTACAATAGACATTGGTACATTACAATGGTATTTACAACAGACATTGGTACATTACAATGGTATTTACAATAGACATTGGTACATTACAATGGTATTTACAACAGACATTGGCACATTACAATGGTATTTACAATAGACATTGGTTCATTACAATGGTAATTACAACATACATTGGTACATTACAATGGTAATTATAATAGACATTGGTAGATTACAATGGTTATTACAATAGACATTGGTACATTATAATGGTATTTGCAACATACATTGTTGCATTACAATGGTAATCACAATAGACATTGGTACATTACAATGGTAATTACAATAGACATTGGTACATTGCAATGTTAATTACAACAGACATTGGTACATTAGAATAGTATTTACAATAGACATTGGCACATTGCAATGGTAATTACAATAGACATTGGTACATTACATTGGCATTTAAAATCGACATTGGTAAATTGCAATTGTAATTTCAATAGACATTGGTACATTACAATAGTATTGACAATGGACATTGGTACATTACAATGGTAACTACAATAGACATTGGTACATTACAATAGTAATTACAAGAGACATTGGTATATAACAAAGGTAATTACAATAGACATCGGTACATTACATTGGTAATTACAGTAGACATCGGTACATTACAATGGTAATTACAATAGACATTGGTACATACAATGGTAATTACAAAATACATTGGTACAATACAATTGTAATTACAATAGACATTGGTACACTACAATGGTAATTACAATAGACATTGGTACACTACAATGGTAATTACAATAGACATTGGTACATCACAATGATAACTGCAGCAGACATTGGTACATACAATGGTAATTACAATAGACATTGGTACATTACAATGGTAATTACAATAGACATTGGTACATTACAATGGTAATTAAAATAGACATTGGTACATTACAATGGAAATTACAATAGACATTGGTACATTACATTGGTATTTACAATAGACATTGGTACATTACAATGGTAATTACAATAAACATTAGTACATTACGATGGTAATTACAATAGACATTGGTACATTACAATGGTAATTACAATAGACATTGGTACATTACAATGGTAATTAAAACAAACATTGATACAATACAATGGTATTTACAATAGACATTGGTATATTACAATGGTAATTAAATTAGACATTGCTACATTGCAATGGTACTTACAATAGACATTGGGACATTGCAATGATATTTACAACAGACATTGGTACATTACAGTGCTATTTACAACAGACATTGGTACATTACAATGGTAATCACAACAGACATTGGTACATTACAATTGTAATTACAATAGACATTGGTACATTACAATGGTATTTACAACAGACTTTGGTACATTACATTGGCATTTACAACTGACATTGGTACATTACAATCGTATTTACAACAGACATTGGTACATTACAATGGTATTTACAATAGACATTGGTACATTACAATGGGATTTACAATAGACATTGGTACATTACAATGGTATTTACAATAGACATTGATACATTACAATGGTAATTACAACAAACATTGGTACATTGCAATGCTATTTACAATAGACATTGGTACATTACAATGGTAATTACAACAGACATTGGTACATTACAATGATATTTACAATAGACATTGGTACATTACAATGGTATTTACAATAGGCATTGGTAAATTACATTGGTATTTACAATAGACATTGGTACATTACAATGGCATTTACAATAGACATTGGTACATTACAATGATAATAACAACAGACATTGGTACATTACAATGGTAATTACAATAGACATTGGTACATTATAATGGTATTTGCAACAGATATTGTTACATTACAATGGTAATCACAACAGACATTGGTACATTACAATGGTAATTACAATAGACATTGGTACATTACAATGGTATTTACAACAGACATTGGTACATTACATTGGCATTTACAACAGACATTGGTACATTACAATCGTATTTACAACAGACATTGGTACATTACAATGGTATTTACAATAGACATTGGTACATTGCAATGTTAATTACAACAGACATTGGTACATTACAATGGTATTTACAATAGACATTGGCACATTGCAATGGGAATTACTATAGACATTGGTACATTACAATGGTATTTAAAATAGACATTGGTACATTGCAATGGTAATTTCAGTAGACATTGGTACATTACAATGGTAACTACAATAGACATTGGTACATTACAATATTTATTACAATAGACACTGGTATATTACAAAGGTAATTAGAATAGACATTGGTACATTACAATGGTAATTACAATAGACATCGGTACATTACAATGGTAATTACAATAGACATTGGTACATACAATGGTAATTACAATAGACATTTTTACAATACATTGGTAATTACAATAGACATTGGTACACTACAATGGTAATTACAGCATACATTGTTGCATAGAATGGTAATTACAATAGACATTGGTACACTACAGTGGTAATTACAATAGACATTGGTACATCACAATGGTAACTGCAACAGACATTGGTACATACAATGGTAATTACAGTAGACATTTGTACATTAAAATGGTAATGACAATAGACATTGGTACATTACAATGGTAATTAAAATAGACATTGGTACATTACAGTGGTAATTACAGTAGACATTGGTACATTACAATGGTAATTACAATATACATTGGTACTTTACAATGGTAATTACAATAGACGTTGGTACATTACAATGGTATTTACAAAAGACATTGGTTCATTACAATGGTATTTACAACAGACATTGGTACATTACAATGGTAAGTACAATAGACATTGGTACATTACAATGGTAGTTACAACACACAATTGTACATGCAATGGCAATTACAATAGACATTGGTACATTACAAAGGTATTTAAAACAGACATTGGTACATTACAATGATATTTACAATAGACATTGGTACATTACTATGGTATTTACAATAGACATTGGTACATTACAATGGTAATTACGATAGACATTGGTACATTACAATGGTAATTACAATAGACATTTACACATTACAATGGTAATTACAATAGACATTGGTACATTGCAATGGTAATTACAAAAGACATTGGTACATTACAATGGTAATTACAATAGACATTCGTACATACAATGGTAATTACAATAGCCATTGGTACATTACAACGGTAATTAAAATACACATTGGAACACTATAATGGTAATTACAACAGACATTGTTACAAACCATGATAATTACAATAGACATTGGTACATTACAATGATAATTAAAATAGACATTGGTAAATTACAAGGGTATTTACAATAGACATTGGTACATTACAATGGTAATTACAATAGATATTGTTAATTACAATAGACATTGGTACATTACAATGGTAATTACAGTAGACATTGCTGCATTACAATGGTAATTGCGATAGACATTATTACATTACAATGGTAATTAAAACAGACATTGGTACATTACAATGGTATTTACAACAGACACTGGTACATTACAGCTGTAATTACAATAGACATTGGTACATTACAATGTTATTTACAATAGACACTGGGACATTACAATGGTAATTACAATAGACAATGGTACATTACAATAGTAATTACAATAGACATCGGTACATTGCAATTGTTGTTACAATAGACATTGGCTTATACAATGGTATTTACAAAAGACATTGGTACATTACAATGGTTATTACAACAGACATTGGTACATTACAACGGTAATTAACATATACATTGGTACATTACAATGGTATTTACAACAGACATTGGTACATTAGAATGGTAATTACTATAGACATTGATACATTACAATGGTAATTACAATAGACATTAGTACATTACAATGGTATTTACAACAGATATTGGTACATTACAATGGTAATTACAATAGATATTGGAACGTTACAAAGGTATTTACAATAGACATTGGTACATTACAATGGTAATTACTATAGACATTGATACATTACAATGGTAATTACAATAGACATTAGTGCATTACAATGGTAATTACAATAGGCATTGGTACATTGCAGTGGTAATTACAATATACTTTGGTACATACAATGGTAATTAACATAGACATTTGTACATTACAATGGTAATTACAATAGATATTTGAACATTACAAAGGTAATTACAATAGATATTGGTACATTACAATGGTATTTATAACAGACATTGGTACATTACAATGGGAAATACAGTAGACATTGGTACATTACAATGGTAATTACCATAGACATTGGAAGATTACAATCGTAATTACAATAGAAATTGGTACATTACAATGGAATTTACAACAGACGTTGTTACATTACAATGGTATTTACAACAGACTTTGGTACATTACACTGGTATTGACAACAGACAATGGTACGTTCCACTGGTAATTACAACAGACATTGGTACATTACAATGGTAATTACAGTAGACATTGGTACATTACAATGGTAATTACCATAGACATTGGAAGATTACAATCGTAATTACACTAGAAATTGATACATTACAATGGAATTTACAACAGACGTTGTTACATTACAATGGTAATTACAACAGACATTGGTACATTACAATGGTATTTACAATAGACATTGGTACATTACAATGGTATTTACAAAAGACATTGGTACATTACAATGGTAATTACAATAAAGATTGGTACATTACAATGGTAATTACAACAGGAAAC
>NW_025051998.1:0-11781 GCF_019279795.1 Protopterus annectens | reverse complement strand
AGACTGCATACCTTAGGCACAGACTCCAGCCTGTCACCACTGCAGATGATATAGTTCTCTAAGCCTGAGGCTGAAATATTAATGGTCACAGAAGCTGATTTGCTGGTATTGAGCTTCAGATGATTAGTTGTCACCCAGTTGTGGATATATTCCAAGTCCAAGGCAATTTATTTACAGCTGCTATCGCACTTTGAGAGAAGGAGAGGAATAGCTTTATATCATCAACATTAGAATGGAAATTTAAACCTCAGCTTCGAATAACATATACAAGCAGCAGCATGTACTCACTTAACAATAATGGACCTAAGACAGAACACCCCATCACTTTGTTTTGCTGATTGTCTTAAGCATAGTATGTCTGAGGTCTATTTTCAGAGGAGATCTGTAGTGTCATTCATACTGACAAAGGATAATTTGGTCAGGAAAAAAATAGTTTCTATGTTGTATCTGGGAAAAGAATGGACAAACTTAGGCAGACATTTTTACAAAGCATTGTTAATGGACAAAGTTAGGCAGACATTTTTACAAAGCATTATTAAAACAGAGACAAGAGTTACTTCCTTCATACAAACTGAAGGATTTTGTTTTTGGAGGCTTTCTTACTGTAAAATACCAGTAAAAGGAGATGTGATGTACAAACTGTATTCAGAATGATACTGTGATAGTAATATTTCTTTACATACAGAAGAAATCTATGTATGTTTATTTTCATTCATTCACATACTCATAATATGAAGCTTCAGTTGTTTTCCAAATGGCTTATTACAGGTTTATAAGAAATTATTGTTCATATAATATGGTTATTATGGGGAGTATAATATGATTTGCTCTATGTACAATGGATACATATTATGCAAACTTTGGAAACAGTGCTAAGAAATGTAAGAAGGCTGTACATATACACTCTGTACAACACTAACTGTCCATCCCCAAGGCTGCAAATGACAGCAAGATAACTACATACACCAAATAGTCTCCTCAAATAAATGTCCCTCAAGTGTCACACTGTCATGGCTAATGGTGACTGCTGCCAACACCCAGGGTGACTGATAGAAATCAAGGCAGAGTATGGCAGTAGCACACACACACACAGTATGAGTGCACATATGTAACCTTGACTATGTGAATATGGGTAGAAACAGTCAGGTAGTGTTAACAGACATTACCTCCATGGGTCTGCAGGTAAGGGAATGTTCATATCAACAAACATATCACTGCCCAACCTGAGGCCATAGGTACATGTAAAGTGAGGTCATACCTGGAGAGTAATGAGTAGAGTAACAATCATTACAGTTGTGAGCAATTGAAGCCTATACAGATGTTAATTGACATCCCCCCCACATCCTATCTGCACCAATAATCTATACACATATAGCAATGGGTATGTTTTTCACCACACTGACTGTTGGGACATGGGTCCTATTGTTCTACAACTATTTAAATGTTTGATTATTAATGTTCCCTGTTCAAATACTATCATTGGTGGCCTGTTGCTATCAATGTAACCTGCATGCTGTTATAATGTCCACTGTGGTTCCATATACGTATGTGTTCTGTTGGCTATGCAACTGTTTCAAATCTGTTTTATGGGGTCATTTGGAACACTCATGCATGCTGTTATAACTAATCCTGGAATGTGTTGTTAATGACTAACCAACATATGTTGTAAAACTTCAATAACATAGCATGTCTGGGAAGTCCGATCCCAGTGGACCTGCCTGGCCTGCCTCATCTGGCAGTGGCACTGAGCCCCAGCACATCTAGGACCCAACCTGGGACCTGCTGGTCCTGCATCACCTTTGGGTGAAACCAACTCGGGGGATAGGGCCCGTCCCCCCCCCCAGGAGCAGGAGTGAACAGGACACTGTCACCCATAGTCAGGGCCAGGGTTTGGTGTGTAGTGAGCTCAAAAAGGAGTTTGGAGATAAGCTACACCAGGTTGAGGGCTGTGTGGCACATCTTGAGGGTCAGCCTGCCCCTCCTGCTCAGCCCTAGCACAGCCAGCTTTGGGGCCATGAAGGTGCAGTGGTAACTGCCCGTGGGTGGGGACCTCAATCCCACTGTTTCCATTTGGGGGCTTGTGGGCATCCAATTCCCAACCACCCTCCCCATCCAAGGTGTTTACCCCCCACATGTGTCATATACCACCCCTGTCTGCTGTCTTTTCTGTCTTCCTACCCAACTTACCTCCACAAATATACCTACTATCCTTCCCCAACATCCCACTCTCACCTCAAAAAAAAGGCAATCTGTCCCCCCCAAAAAATTATTCCCCATACATAGCTGTCCAATACACACATGTGTCCACTGGGCACATGTAATCTGGTCCAATTGCCTTGACTACACAGTACTGTTGTCCTCACCCCTCTCACAGGGGTTTGAGTATCCAAATTTAAATCCACAGCTGTTGATGTAGAAGAAATGGACAGCTATGGACCTTTCCTACTCCCATCCTGCACATCCCTAGCTATCTTTCATATTGTTTTTCCCTCTGCATGCCCGTTTTTCACCACTTTCCTATCACCCCTTTTTTCTTTTCTTTTAAAGAAATTAGTGTGGGAGTAAGTGGGAGTAAGAGGCAGTAAGCAGCAATAAGCGAGTTTGTGTGATGCTAAGCAATGCCTACACAGATTAAGCAGTTTCCCATTTAACCGTGTGTTGGCATTGCTTACCATCACGCAAACCCACTTATAACTGCTTAAAACTGCCTTAATCACCCTGTTTCCATCAGCCACTGTTCTGCCGAGCAACAAAATAATCAGCCCTGCCAAGTCTTGAATGCAAGACCTTGTACACCACAGTCAGGGCAATGTAACACTACACCATCTGACCTGCAATAATGGATGCTGCTTTTGCAAATATACCATTCAGTACAGCTATAGAATAGTAGGGAACAAACACTGGAAACAGTCATGTTTAGTATATATAAATATACACATATAGATCTGTATGGTGATAGATAAATATGAAAATGTATATACATCAAATATATGGAGGTATGCATATATAACAAATACATATAGAATATATGCATATATATATATATATATATATATATATATATATATATATATATATATATATATATTGTTATATAAATATACATACAGATATCAAAAATGACTATATATATATATATATATATATATATATATATATATATATATATATATACACACACATATATATATATATATATATATATATATATATATATATATATATATATATATCAGTATATACATATATATCTCTATATATATATATATATATATATATATATATATATATATACACTCATAACATGTAGTTGAGTTATACCCGGCATCATACCTCTCCACCTCTTAGCTCAAGAATTCTGGACAAAGGCTGTCAAAATGGGGGGACAATGGGACAAGACCAGGGACATAATATATGTACTGCAGTTATAAATGTAGAATGTTGCTACAGTAACAGGGTTTGTGTCAGTATACATGTTCGGAAGGATGTGAGTTCTGAAACTGAAATGTATGTCATCATTTACTGACAGAAATCCTCACATCATCACAGTTATTTACCAGGGAAATGAAAATAATGATTCTGTGGAACAGACCAGAAATATGAGTAATAAACCTGGACAGTCTGAAATAATCTGGCCAGTTGACGGGTATGCTCAGAACCCCTTAGTGCAGCAAATCTGGACCAAGCCTGACAAGGGGGGGGGGTAAAGTCATGAAACTGGGAACATATCCCAAATACTGAAATAGATAAGTGACACAGTTGATGCAGTAACACCGTACTGTCTGTAGTAACCTATATTGACTGAAATAGCCCAACTCCAAAACCAAATTACTCCCTGCTAGTTACTGACATAAATATTTACATCATCCCACTGATGTCTCAGAAATATACAACATGTATGGGGGCCAGGCAACAGTACATCTGATAAATATCTGGACATAACATCACAGTAGGGAAACTACACTGAGCTGCTAGGCATATCACCAAGCACTGTCTAAACTAGAGTCAGAATGTTACAACACATCCACTTTTGCTATGGTGTTGTACACATGTATTTGCAAATATATCAAACACTACAGAGATGTAACAGCACTGACAAACAGACACCAGTGTGAAAGTGCATACCCATAATCAATCTCACCACATTCAAAGTAACATACTGGTAAACCACATGAACAGTAGAGTATATGGACTGTGTGAACAAAATCATCAGCATGTTTTCCACTCACACACTACACCTACATATACTGGCCAATTCACAGTGTGGTCTGACACCTGGCTGTGGTATGGGACATATGTTAGTCTGCCCTGCAAATATATACAGCTGATAGAGCATAAGAAACTGGAGCAGCATGCAAAGTCAAACAGAAAAGAACCCATAACATTTACATCTACCCTCTCCCTAAACAGACCAAATAACACATTCACAATACACTGCTACATAATCACAGTCTGTTAACAATTGCCAGAAATACACAGTCGTCCCAACTGTAGAGTCCCACAGAATGTCCAGGCTTTCTCCTCATATTTAAGACTTCCTACACATAACATGTCTTGCAGTCTGATACATCACTGGGATGATATCAGGAATGAAGTGACTATATAATGATATACTATAACTGCCCACCTGTTACAGCATGACATCTGGACAAAGTCTGACATACTTGGGGGGAAGAGGCCCAAACACAGGGGCATTATTGACATATTGTTGTTATAAACTGAGAAATTTGTTGGTGTAACAGGGTTGTTGTAACATATATGTTCTGAGGGATATGAAGTCAGAAACACACATGGATATTACCATTTACTGAATGCAATCCACAGAGTATGCTACTGAATTTCCAAGACCAAAAATGTGTGAGTAACACACCAAATATAGGAGTCCAAACTCTGGCCAGTCTGCAGATAGCCCTACAGTTGAGAGTTATGTCAACCAAATAACACTCTCAGACTTAAATTCACGCAGAGCACCCATATCCACACAAACCCTGTCAAACTAGCATTACTTCAACTGTATAACAGCAATACTTACATTCTGTCCCTATGTCTGGAACAATCTCCCACAGTTTATTGAGCTGTCTCCTCTGTGTTTGCTGTAAGAGCTATTGCCAACTACCATCTGTGATGCTGTTTGTCACACACCTCCATGAAGTCCTCCTCACAGGCATGGAAAAGGGTCAATGCCCACATGAACTCCGTTATAGAGAGTGTGTTTCCATGCTATTGGGTATGGGAATGATGCCACAACTGTTCTACATGCAATTAGCAAGTGGGGGACTCCAACTGGTGCACAGGCCATCAGCTGCTCATGAGCATTACCTACAAAAAGCAAGCTGCTGCCTATACAAAACAGATGTATATCCTACATCTGTCTCAGAGAGAGAGCGAGAGAGACAGACAGACACATACTGAAACTGATGGATTATACCAACTGAGCAAAAGAAAAACACAGGTACATCAAACAATTAAGCATGTAATGGAATGTGGTAGGGGGGTATGTAAACGTGGAAAATAGGAAGTTCAAAGAATATTATGTCTCAATAACACATGCTGTACTAATATATTGCTGAGCAGAACCTATGGCCATAGCATCTGTGCCTGTCTGCAGTGACACAGACCACAGCTCAGGGCCCTGAGTCACCCCAGGAAAGGATGGCTCACATATGGCCACTACTGTAGTGTGTGTTGCACAATACTGACTGTGACACAGCTAGGCCAGGCACTGGGATGTTGCCATTATCCATATTTTAATTGTCATTACAAATATGATATACATGTTTATCTCAGACATGTGATGGACCTATACAGGATATTTGCATACTGAAATACTGTCGCAGCTGTGTGTGTTGAACTGCATGTGATATACTGAGCTCATACCATTCAACTGTCTGGTGTTATGCACACTGACCATATATGTGCCTTATATTTGTAGTTATGTCATCGAGTTGTGTTATGTCTGGCAAATAATTGTAAACCTGTGAACACTGACATTACAACATCACATTCTCTTTCTTTTGGTTGTAACTGTTAGCGGTTGACCAAGCAGATCATCTGTCTCCATGTCTTCTAGTCCTCTGCATCTTGCTGTGTCACACCAACCATCTACATGTCTGCTATCACCACATACATACACCTTGTCTCAGGCCTTCCTCTCTTCATCTTACCTGGCAGCCTCATCCTTTCCCAAATATACTCAGCATACCTTCTCATCACAATGTCCAAACCAACATAATCCTGCCACTCTCTGGCTTTGTCCCCAAGCTGTCCAACCTGGGCTGACTCCCTAAGATACATATTACAAATCCTGTCTACCCTTGTCACACACAGTGTATATCTTAATACAATTAACTCTGCTATGTCCAGCTCTGACTCATGCCTTTTTTCAATGCCAATGTCTCCAACCCATATAACATAGCTGGTGTCACTACCCTCTTGTAGACCTTCCCTATCACTTTTAATGGTACTCGTCTTTTACAAATCACTCCTGACACTCTTCTCCACCACCCACATCCTGCCTGTACTCTCGTTTTCACCAGTCCCTTACACTCATTATTATTTTGAACTGTTGTTCCCAAGTATTTACACCTATCCACCTTTGCAAACTGTACTCCCTGCATCCTCACCATTTTTCTATCCTCCCTCCCATTCACACACATATATTCTGTCTTAGTCCTGTGGGCCATCATTCCTCCCTCCTCTAGATCATACCTCCACCTGTCCAGGGTCTCCTCAACCTGTTCTCCAAACTCACTACAGACCACAATGTCATCTGCAAACAGCACAGTCTACTGGGACTCCTGTCTGATCATGTCTATCAACCTGTCCATCACCACTGCAAATAAGAATGGGCTCATAGCTGATCCCTGATGTACTCCCACCTCCAACTTAAACGCACCTGCCACTCCCAATGCAGAACTCTTTGCTATCACACTAGCCTTGTACATAACCTGTAGCATTCTAATGGATTCCTCCACACTCCTGACCTCCTCAAACAATACCACAACTCCTCTCTAGGCATCCTGTCATATGCTGTCTCTCTAAGTCCACAAAAACACAATGCAGCTACTTCCGACCTTCTTTGTATGTCCCCATCAACATTCTCAGAGCAAACATAGGTTCATAGGTTCATAGGTTCATACTAGGCTATCTGCCCTAGGACATTTATAAGCTTAGCCAGAGTGTGTTTGGCTTTTGCCACCCATTTTAAATTAATTTTGCTATGCCCTTTTTCGAGGTTAGTATACTGTGCCTCTGTCTAACAGTGACACAGAAGTGATACCCGGGTAAACAATCTCCCATCCACTCATCAAGATTCCTCTTGAAGAGAGTTAATGATGGACTCTGCCTAACCTGGACTGGGATTTTATTCCAGAGTGAAGGGAGCCTCTGGTTATGAATCTGTCCCTCCAGCTTGTTCTATTTATTTCAGTGCTGAGGTTCAAGTCTCTTGAGCACGTAGCTCGATGGGATTTGGATTTTCTGAGGTGCAGCATGTCCACACTCGGGTTGACATGGCATTATACGCCAGGCACAGATCGCTTCTGAGAAGGCGTATGCCACTGAGTAGAGCTGGAGTTTTTTAACCAGGCAGCATATGGCATCTGTTTGAGTCCTTTGATCCTTCTTGGTGAGGTACTTTGGGGTCTTTCCAGTTGCTGCAGGTGTCTGGTAAAGTACATCCCAAAAAAGGGCATTGTACTCAATTATGGGCCTGATGAGGGATGAGTAAAGAGGCACATGACCTCACCTGATCTAGATGTGAATCCCTTCATGATTAGGTGGGCTATATAAAATGTTTTTCTAACCACTGTGGTCACGGTTGTCAAATGAGAGATTGTTATCAACTTGGGTCCCCAGGTCCCTAATTACTTCTTCTGTACTTAATGGATTATCACCTATGTGGTAATTTGTGGGCACTTTGTTTTTGCCAAAGGGATGACTATACAGTTTTTATGCTTAGCTTGAGGCCATGGCTCTGACACCAGTTGTGTGTTTCTATGAGGCCCTTTGGAGGATGCTTGTGGCTGGAGAGTTGATTATGGCGCCCAATTTGCAGTCATCTGCCAACTTGGTCAGCCACAGTCCTTCCGTGTTGGCCTGTACCTCTGAGAAATATATACCGAACAAGAGAGGTCCCAGGACTGAGCCTTGTGGGACACCACCTGTAATTGGTTTGGAGTCTGATATGGCTCCAGCAATTCTAACCATGTGGGTTCTGTCCTTAAGCCAGTTTTCAGCCCATCTAGTGACATGGGGGTTTATATTTAAGCTGGTGAGCTTATCTATAATGCCCGAGTGGGGTATTGTATTGAAGGCTTTGGCGAGGTCCAGGTAGGCTGTGTGGACCACCTTCCCCTCGTCAATGGCCTTGGTGACTGTTTCAAAGAAATTGACCAGGTTTAAGAGGCAGGATCTGCCATTAACAAAGCCGAACTAGGTAGGATCCAGTGTCTGTAGGTCCCTAATATCTTTATTTATGAGGTCCATGATGATCCTTTACATAGCTTTGCAGACCAAGCTAGTCAGGCTTATGGGGCGATAGTTTCCAGGATCCGTTAAGGCACCACCTTGTGGAGAGAGGGACCACTGTTGCTGTACCACTCTTGGGTACATATCCTGTAGTAAGGCTGAGATTGAACAGTAGTTTTATGTTTGGGTTTAGCTCTTCTTGGAGTTCACGTAGGACGCAGCCTGGGACACCGTCTGGTCCCACTGATGCTGTGTTTTTTTGCTTTGGAAAGGGAGGCTCTTACCTGAGCATCTGAGATGTCAGGGGGGCAGCACTCTGCTGGGACAGATATTTGCCCTTTTGGTGGGGAGGGGGGGAGAAGTTTGCTCTGAACCTGTCAGCTAGGATGTTGGCAATGTCTGTGGGTTCGGTGTATTTTTTGTCATTTTGGACTAATTCTGAGCATATCTGGGAATTCCCACCCAGGTTCCTAACATAACTAAAGAAAGCCTTGTGATTATCCTTAGTGTCCTGTGCAATTTTTCTCTCAAAGCTGGCCTTAGGCGATTTTATGAGTGCCCGTAGTTTTTTGCTAATACTGATCAGAGATGCCTTCCCTTTTTAGGATTTTGCTCTATCATGTAGTAGCTTCCTCCTTCTATTGTATAGCTTGTTTATGGTTGGGGTCCACCAGACAGGACGCCTGCCTTTGGAGGATTGGGTCTTGGTTTTATTTGGATTACATGATCCATGCATTCCTGAAGGTGTTCATAGAATGCATTTATAAAGGATTCTGCTGTTCAGCTGTACTTTCCACAGTCCGCTGGGCTTTGAAGGATTCCACATCGGTTTTGAGGAGTGTGAAATTTGCTTTAGAGAAGTTTTTCACTGTGGTTTTCTAAGCAGGGGTGGGTCCGATGTGAATATCCAGTGAGATTACTTTATGGTCTGATCTTACAGTGAGGGATGCACTTGGTCTGGAGCATAGAGTCCCCATGTTGTAATGATCACCGTAGGTCCAGTATGTTTTCCTCTTGTGGGAGTGGTAAATATGTTGTTCCATAGCATTTAAGTTTATAAATTCTAAGAACCTTTGGCTAGGAGCCAGAGTAATGCTCCCAGTCTATGTTGGGTAGTTGAAGCCTTCAACATAATGGTATGCTTTGGAGAGACCTTCATATTTTCCAGTGTTCTCAGGAAGGCCGAAAGGGGTTCCTGGGTTTGGGAGGGTGGTCTGTAGCAGGCTATAAACTGGAAGGCAGTTTTACCCCACTGTTAGTTGCACATGGATAGTCTCTGATGCTTCGTGCGAGACTGTGCCGCCAACTTGGAGGTGTGGGTATCTGAATGACAGGCTTGATACTCCCCTCCTTTTGTGGTTCGTCCAAGTTTTGGGGCTGAAAAAGCATGGTAAAGGAGGTATAACCTGGTAGTGCTGGGTGCTCTCGATCCTTGAACCAGGTTTCTGTTACTGCACAGATATTGATGTTTTCCATGCTAAGGAGAGTTTCGGAAAAGGCATCTTGAGGTTTAGACTTGCTGGAGTAGCATTACCTTAGTTTTTATCCCTTGTGATACCTATGGAGGTGGGTTTGTCTTTGAGCCTTGCCTAAAAAGGTACTATGGGGTGGGGTAGCAAGAGCCTTTGCCAATATCCTAAAGCCCAGGGGTGACAGGTGCAAGCCGTCCCTAAAGCGTAGCACGGGTTATTGTGCTTTGTCGAAAGCATGTCATCCCAGGCTGACAGGCATTGATCCCTTTGAATGACACCAATACATAAGCCAATTGTTGAAATTGATCATCTTGGTTCATATTGTGGCACCATTCTTGGTGAGGGTAAGATGTTACCGCAAGCTCAGGTTCACCTCCCGCCTGGGCTACATGTGCTCGGGAGAGAGCTCCTCTATGTCTCTTTTCATGTAGTCCAGGGAAGGAGTATCAGCCTCTCAGGTCATTCACACCAGAATGGGACAATGACTGAGCTGCCATTTGTACTTCCTGCCTTGGAGTGACCTGAGTGCTTGTGTTATGTGGCGTAATCCTAGAGCCCCGACAGTGGGCAGCTCACCTGTGACTTTCTCCTTGTTCAGCTCCAGGAGGAGGCAGGGCCAAAGTGTGCCTGACGACAGAGTCACCTATTGGCAAGTGTATCAGGTGTGTTGTTTAGCCTTAAGGGCTGTGACTGCTTCAGGATCGTTTTGCACACTGGCTCTTGTGAGCCAAGTGTGTTGCATGTGTTTTGTTTTGGGGTAGTGGTTGCTTGGGTGTCTGCTTGGAGGTCTCTGCTGCTTAGGCTGATTTTTTTTTTAGAGCCTCCGAAAGTATATGTTTTTGTGTGTGTTTATGTGTTCGGGCTTGCTGTCGCGGTAGGTCTATGTGAGACTGGAAATTGTAGTGAAAGTGTGGTTTCCTTCACCTCCTGACTGGTTATGCTAGTACTGGAGTTGAGAGAGCTTAGCCTCCAGTTTGGCTATATATGTTGGTTGCATCTCTCACATGTGTTGGAATTTGTTGGGAGGAGGAGAGGGTTTTCTGTGTGTACATGAGGCAGTTGTAACATTGCCCTGGCATTCCCAGATTCACCAGCTGGACCAGAGAGGAGATTGACAACTGACCTCTGGACATGCTAGAATAGCATCAGAAATTCTTTATAATTGAAAATGGGCCAATGGGGAACAAGGTACTCAAGGGGAGTTTGTGAGAGGGAAAGTAGTGCTTTTTAATTTTTAGTGCTGACTTAGGAAGTGAGTTATAAGTGCCAGGTAACTTAAATACAATGTGTTACAGGTAACTTAAATGCAAAACTAATAAACAGTAACTTCTTTCAAGTGAAACAAGGAAATACAGTACAGTGCCAGGCAATGCAGATATCACTAGGATCCACAGAAGCGCTTGAAAAGCTGTGTTTTAGGGTGGAATTAGCATTTCAGGGAAATAACAAGCAAACAAACAACAAGCATACAAACAAAGCGTAGCTAGATTCAGCAGGTCTGATCTAGTCTATGCTACAGCAAACAAGGTGTACCCAATTTGTAAGAAGCAGTTCAAATATGCAGGCATTATAAGCCTCGTAACCAGAAATTCTCCAGCTCAGAAGGGCAGAGAGTCTAGCCTCTCCTCCCACAAGAGTGCAGACCACTGAACCTCTCTCTTAAATGTCAAAAATAATCTGGCCTGAAGCCCAAGTGCTTAAAAACAGAATTAATACACTTTGGTAGAATAACAGACACTGAGCCCCTCAATCAGCAATTCCCAACTTAGAAGGATGTAAGCTACCTGTTCTGCCACTACAGCACAGACCACAAACCTTCTTAATGTAAACAACTGGCTAA
>NW_025051997.1:0-11895 GCF_019279795.1 Protopterus annectens | reverse complement strand
CAGGTGTTAATGTCAATAGTTTCTGTCCTTATTGATTCATTGGTGTGGATGCTGGCAAGGTGCTGCTTACAGCTAGGGACACACCTGCATGGGACACCTCTTCAGCATGCTGCATTCTGTGGCTATTCCTTTACAGAGGTGTTGGTCATATTGTACTTATTCCCAACAACAGGGATATGACCTGTGAGGTACATGTGGCTGATGGTGGGGTGAGCTGATTGCATGTGTGCTATGGAAGCTACTTGCAGCTGGCTCACAGATATACGTGGGGCATTCCACTTATGCTGGCTTCTGCAGGGACATCAGTGATTTCTCAGTACTTCATACCTGTGCCCTTTGTGGTCTTCCAGTGTTTGGCTAGACTACATCAGCATTCCATACTATACAGCCAACTAATGTGCTGCTAATCTGTATGTATAACTCCAAAGGTGTGTAAATTTGACAGTAACATTTTATACACTCTCTGTCTAGGGTACTTCCACCTGTGTACTGTTTGTATGTCTGAGCCCACATTCATGCATGCCATCTTTCAGATGGTGACAGATATTACATCCAAACAATTAGTACGGATTACTGCTGGATTGCATCTTGTTGGGATGCATTGTGTTTGGCACTGCAGTTGTGAGAACTTGGCCCTGTCATCAACAGTACTGGCTATTGGCCATCAGGACACAACCCTCCATGCCTATATGCTGACCACTTTTACACAATATACAAAACACAGCAACCTAACACACAGAATCCTGCATATTGTACATGTGCAACAATGTATCCTGCTACTTTGGCCAGCTCAGGTAATTTGTGCTCCACTGTTATTATACCTACACATACATGTTACTACATTTCTACATAGGATTGTGGGGGGGGCACAACTGACAACTGTAAACATTTGCTATGACCGTACTGATATTCCAGGTACTCTGTTGGCTTCCATTTCATTCTGTATTCTGACCTATCATGCAGACTAGAGGCATATCAGTGTACTACAGTTCTTAGGTTTTATTGACCTACATTTCAGTTTCAGACTTCTTACCCTTCAGAACTAACATCCCACTGCCTGACCTGTTGTAGTCTGTCTGTGTAGGTCTGGAGGGGGGTTGTTCTACATAGCCATCAATCAGCGGCCTTAGCACAGCCTTTCTTTGTGTTTGTCTACACCTGTCCTGCTGGCTGAGATTGTTGTCGGGTATGTGAGCCTCACTGACATGAATGTGTGTGTCCTATGGACACACATTTGGCCCATCACATGTCTTGCAGTGGGTTTTGTCACCTTGTCTAGTACTGCCTACTATGTTGACACAAGTATTTATTATGGATTTCATGCTGCCGATATAGGTGCCTACTATCTGCTGTCATCCCATGCAGCCACCCAATACCCTTACATGCTCACATCCATACCACAGGTACAGTTAGCAGAACATACTACTACATTCAGCAATTGATAGTGAGAGTGACTTACCTTGTGGCTGTGCCAGTATTGAGGATGGTGCTGGAGGGCTGACTATGTCAGATGCACATAGTACACTCCCTATACATGGTTAAGCACAGGTAGTGTCCTGTTTGGCATCCCTTTTACTGTATGTGTCAGTCAGAGAGAGGTATCATTCCCTGGGTTCCTACTGTGTCAGTGTATGTGCTATGTGTTGCTTCTTTGCCAAGGCCAGGGCATACTGGGCATGCCTCCTTCTGCCTACAGGGGAAGGTTGAGGTTGTTCCTCCTCCGAGTCACTCTGTGCCTGTACTGGCCTTGGCAGTGGTGGGCTGTTCCTGCTGCAGCTGTTTCTGCAGGATCATATTGTGTAGCATGGCACATACAATGACAATTTGGATACATGTAGTTGGTGAGTACTGCAAGGCTCCACCGGATATGTCCAGGCACTGGAAACATGACTTGAGCATCCCAAACACATGCTTTATTATGATTCTGGTCTGTGCATGTGCCTCATTATGGAGTTCTTGTTTGGGTGTGTGTACATTTCTGATGGGTGTCATCAGCCATGGCTCCAGTGCATAACCAGCATCCCCCACTAGGTGGCCATATGGGATGTCCCCACTGGCAAATTTCTGGTACAGCTGCACCGTCGTAATAGCTTCCAGGGCTGCTAGCACATGCATTCATTATAATGCCCTTGGCATCACACATGACCTGGCCGTTGATGGAGGGGAAACCCTTGCGGTTTATGTAGACTCTACCCCACTCACTGGGTGGTGCTTTGATGTGTATGTGCATGCAGTCTACAGCACCCACTACCTCAGGGTATTCTGCTATTTGATAGAAGAGAGGCATATTGCTGGTCAACGCCAGTGGCAGCTGGTGACTTCAAATTAAAGGGGGGCTGCAGGAGACACTGAATGAGTAGGACCAATGGGAAATGGTGTGGTCAACTAGAATGGGGTGGAGCTATGCTCAAAAACAATTGGAATTTTAATTAAATACGCTGCCCTGGGTGCCAAACTGTCATTATGAGAGTCCAAGACAAAATGAAGTGTAGAAGAAAAGAATATTTCAATGCATGTGCTACATGACAGCTTATTTAATATCTAGATGGAAACAAAAAGGTTGTGAGGCATGAAAAAATAAATTACTTTTTAAATACATTACCAGAATACTAGTCAAAATCAAGTATAAAAAAACAAGCTTCTCCTTGCACTGCAGTTCTAGTTATAACTTATATTCAGCTTTATAAAAGTACCAAGTAACATGCTGAAAGTAGAAATCTCTGTGATACCTCCATTTGTCAAAATGCTTCTTAT
Source organism: Protopterus annectens (assembly GCF_019279795.1). Classification (NCBI taxonomy): domain Eukaryota; kingdom Metazoa; phylum Chordata; order Ceratodontiformes; family Protopteridae; genus Protopterus; species Protopterus annectens. Next base: position 9,141 of record NW_025051997.1, on the reverse strand, counting down.
CCAAAAAAGACCTGCTGCCTGACAACAACTCTCTACTTGTTTCATGGGGAAAACATGATCAAAGTAAAAAATGAACAGCAAACAAGAAACAAGCTCATGATAAATTGCTTAAAGGATTACTGCACAGGTTATGGACCACACATGATAGATTGTCATTTTGTTTAGTTTACGGGTAAAGCCTGCAAAGATGACTGCAACTCTCCAACAAATGCAATGAGCTTCTGAAAATACTGTAATCCTGTCCTTTATTACAAATACTGTCATATGCATTTCAATACCTAAGGCTTGTACATTATCTAGTTATGTAAATATTCTCTGCATGGCAACAACAAAAAGGTTTTCAGTGTTGGTAATTATTTAACAGTATGCTTAATAAAGGTTACTTGCATCTTACAATCTCAAACAAGCTTACCTAATGGCTATTAAAGCATTACTACTTAAACACAAAGCAACAGGGCACTACAACAGCATGCATTTTCTGAATAACAAGAAGCATAAATCAACAGTATAAAAATATGACAGAAAACCAGAACATTCTGCAAAATCAAGGACAGACAAAAAGCCACTGTTGTACTTGTGTCTACCTTGGGTGGAGGAATACTCTGCACACTTACACTGTATAACTGCTCCTTGCCTTGCTTGGACACATCCAGAGTCACTACATGGGGGAGTGGAGTGCAGCAAGTATGTCACAATTTGAAATGTCTCTGGTTGATGGTGATGGCTCTGACGCTCATACCTCTCAACCTCAGAACAAGAAATCTGGACAAAGCCATACACAGAAGTGGGACACAGGCCCAAAAATAAGGGCAATTTTTAAATATTGCTCTTATAAACTTAGAAAGATAATTGAATAGTAGTAGGTCTTGCATTAGTATGAATTTTCTGAAGGGTATGAAATCTGAAACTCAAATGTCTGCCATTATTTTCTAACTTCAATCTTTAATGATTTGCCACTAATTTGGCAGAAAACCACAATTTTATGAGAAACAGATGAAAAATATGAAGTACAAATATAAAATTGCCACACAATACAGCTGGGAACCTGTCAAAGAAGGGACACCTTTTTAATATTAGTACTGTTAACTTGAGCAGCTGACAAAATAAGAGCATCTACATGCATTTCTGAAATAAAAATAATCTATAACTCTGATCATTACAGTTATTTATAATTGTAAACCCTCCATGTTTTCTTCCCAAATTATCATTTTGCGGAAGGGTTATTAGGGGGAGAGCAACATTTTGAGCCAAAATTGGGGACAGTTGAGAGGTTTGGATATTCCTAATTCTATAAAGCAATTTATTTGCACGTAACTCTCAACCTCTTAATGCAGGAAATTGTGACAAGGCCAAATAAATATATTGGGGGAACATGCAAACAGTACTAAAAATTGCTCTTGTATAAGCTTAAGACAGTTGATAGAATAACAGGCCTTGCTTTAGCATGCATTTTTTCTGAAGGTTATAATGTCTGAAACTCAGTATCTGTCATTATTTAGTGACTTCATTCCTAAATGATTTGCCAAAAAAACACAAATTTTATGAGGAACAAACCAAAAATAAGAAGTAAAAATCTATTCATTCTGTGAAAATATGGACAGTTGAGAGGTATAGTCCAGCTGGGGCTGTCTGAGTCTGCTGCCCTTCCACCATCACAAAATCATGGTTGCATGGAGCCTCCCCCCTGCAGCCATTCCAATGTCCTATTCCTTGGTTATTTCACCCCATTTATCATAAACACTGTAATGTTCATACTGCTTTACTTCTGCGATGATTTGGATTTCATTTGAAAGTTTTATTTTGCATTTTACAGCACAAACTCTAATAGATATCTGCTAAACAAAGCAATGCAGTCTCACAATGAAAATAGACTTAGCATTAAAACTTCTCTGCCCTTGAAACTCAGATTCATTGAAACAGCATTGAGACCCACATTCAAAGAACATACATTTTGCCAGTGGCAGATAAAGATTAACTTTGGGCTGTTTTCAAATCATAGAACCCTTGAACATGCAACACACACATGCTTTTTGATACACCTTCCTGATTGTATTAAATTATATTCCTTGTACAGTTGTTAGAGGGTATTTTAAATTTATTGTTTTGAACATTTTTCCAGTAAACAATGAAACAAAATGCATGCACCAATAATGACAAAACTGCCCAATTCAGAACATTTCCATCATAAAAGTCTACTCAAACTTACATTTCCATCATAAAAGTCTACTCAAACTTCTACAGTCCACCAGTATCAGTAAATATGCACAATCTCTGAAGAAGTAAAAGTCATCTAAATAATTCCACATTAAAGACATGTGTAACTAACGGAGAGGTTGCTGCTAGCAAACAACTTTATATGTCATTGTTTCATCTACAAATAAAGTGGTTGTTGCCCTTAAGGAATAAGTTGTCCATGTTGCATTAAAAAATGATAAGCTAGTAATATTGCAGTAGGGAATGGATGGCAAACTGATAACAGGTTCATAGTTACTAGGTATCTTTGCCAAAAGGACTGCAGCATCCACCCCATTTACAACACAGTACAGTATCAGCAATGCATCTATCTACTGTGGGAGTAGAACCCACAGCCTTCTGCATCAAAAGCAAGTACACTACCTGTTGTGCTATTAACAAAACACGCAGACGCACCATAAGCAGTACTAAACTTTTGTTCCCCTGCAGCTCTCAGCTACTTGTAAAATCTACTCGACACTCCGCTGTATCTCTGAACTTTGCAGCACAAGAAAGAAATCTGGAAAAAGCCAAAATTTATTGGGGGGGGGGACAAAAGCCCAAAAAACAGGGACACATTTTAAACACTGCTTGTATAATGTTGGAAAGTTGCTACAATAAAATGCGGTGTTACCACCATACATTTCACTGCCAAGTCTTGAACCCAGGGGAACCCTGTACAAAACAGTCAGAGCAACATACCACTATGCCAAATCAGCTGTTTTGTGAAAGAGAGGAAGACTGTAACTTAAATGACTACAATTTAGTGAATTCAGTTCTCACCATAGCTGTCGACCTCTTAGCACAAAATACCTGAACAAAGCCAATAATGGGGAAATACAGCCTCCAAACATATTCAGTGAATTCATTTTTCACCATACCTCTCAACCTCTTGGCAAAAAAACACATGGACAAATCCAGCAATGGGGGAATACAGCCCCCAAACATATTCAGTGAATTCAGTTCTCACCATAGCTCTCAACCTTAGCACAAAAAACCTGGATGAAGCCAATAATAGGGGAATACAGTCCCAAAAATAAGGACAAATTTCAAATATCCATATTATAAACTTAGAAAATTGCTAGAATAAAAGGTCATGTACTTTCTGAAGAATATGAAGTCTGAAATTCAAATGCCAGTTAGTTTTATTTAACATTTGTTAACCAGGAAAGTCTGACTTGGAAGAAAAGCCAATTTTCAGCAGAGCAGCGAGAAATACTCCAGACATGTCTTTGTAAGATGGGAAGACATGCAGACTCCACACAGAAAGCACCCCAGCCAAGAATCAAACCAGAGAACCTGTAGCTGTCAGGCAACAATGCTACCAGTGCACCACTGAACTACTGACTTTGCCAGGGACAGCAAACATACAGAAACAACAGTTTTTTATGAGGAACAGAACTAATATGATGCAAAAATCTGCAATTTTGTTACAGATGGTGGTGGGTAGGGAATTCAGGCCCTTACTACCTGCACCCAAGGTACAGGGTTCAAGCCTGATTATTCTCTACCCACCACCATGTGTTCTCTCTAGCCACCAGTATGTAGCAACTGGGGCATTACACACACACCATAGAAGCCAGATCAGTCCTGAATCACACACTCTACCTCCATAGCAGCAGATCAAACTCCATTCCTCCTCCTCCTCCTCCATAGCAGCAGATCAAAATCTGTTCCCATAGTAGCCCATGCAAGCTGTTCTGGTTTCTCCATGAGATGAGAGTAAGCTGGAGCCTGCAGGCGACACAGTCCACTGTCCTTCCAGTCTGTGCAGTCATCATCACACAGACTTTTGAGTTGGCAGGGTGGAGATCCCTTTCTTCCCTATTTGGACTGCCTAACAAAGCAGTCTGGAGATCTGAGTACCAGGAACTCCAAACATACATGTGTGGAGTTCCAGGACTCACATTTTTTTTATTTTTTTCTTTATACAGGTGGTGGGACTCGCAATTTTTTTTTATTCTTTTCTTTTTTCTTTCTACAGGTGGGGTGGCTGTAGTCCTGCAGTCCTATAGCATGAGCTACCCCTGGTCAACGCCTCATGGGTGTTGAGGAAATATATGTGCTCACCGGCATGTGCTGACATGGCATCCAGGAACTGGTGGAGTACTCTGGATGCTGATGCCTGTGAGATCCCCATGATATCCCCAGTTAGCCTTTGGAAGGTACATGTGGCTAGTATTCTTAAGCCTACGCATACCTTGGTATCCACTGGGATGGGTTCCCCTCTGTTGGTTCTGTGTGTGAGGTGTGGCTGGCACAGCTCAACAATTTGCTGTAAGAGGTCTCTGTCCACCATATAGTGCTCCACTATCTCCAGCTCATGTAGCCCCTGGTAGGTTACCCTGGGTCTGTACACTCTTCTCCTTCTATTCACTGTGGGTTGGTCATCAGCATTGTCATCCTTACCACCCTCAGCCTCTTCCACATGTTGATTTATGAGAACAAAAACAGCCCCTATCATGTTGTTGCTTTTGTCAGGTAAAATTTCCCCATTTGTGTACACCAGTGGTGTAGAGTTTATGTGAAAAAACAGAGGGAAAGGTGTTTGCATAGTTTATAGTAGTGTGCTGGGCTGGGCTGCTGCCTGTGTAATTGGCTGATTGTGAATTGGCCAGCTATGCTAGTTCACCTTGATTACCTTCCTACTGCTGTTTTCCCTTCCCATTGCCTTCCTGTCTAAGCCCCAAGGCACGCCGTGCAAACACAGTGCTCAGATGTGAACAGAGCTGCTATTTACTGGTTTATTTATTTTGTTTAAAACCTGGTGCGTGGTGCGCACACCCATTTAGGCAATGTAAATACTGGTAGGCAGTTTCAGACACAACCCCTTCCTTAGCTCTGCTAAGCTATGGGCAAACCTGAGCCACAGAGGTCCAGTAAGCTTACAGTATGCCTGACACACCCCTCTATGATATCAGCTAACTCTTAGGCTTGCACCATGGTTTTCCTGCACCTACACGGTTGGGTGTTGGCTAGCAATGAGGGAAAATCTATGATTCAGTATCATTCCCCTCATTTGCAAAGAACTGACTGCTAATGCCTAGTTACAAGTCTAACAGTGAGCCTTCCCCCTTTGAAATCACTATTTAGTAGCCTTGTTGTCTTCTGCCTGCCATTGACTATAATGGCAAAATTGTAATTTTTGCCTAAAAAGCTTTTTTCAAGGTTTTATTTTTATTTTCGAGCCAATCCTGTTTGCGAGCCGCTGCCCTGCACTTAAAAAGGCTGAAATCAGCCAAAAAAAAGTTATTTTTTGTTATTTTGCAACTATTTTCCATGCCAATGGCCGTATATTTGGCCATTGGCATACCTGCCACAATATATTCACCCTTTATTTGGAGCTGTCATGGCTCCGTTTTGTAGTTTGCAGAAATGTACTTGATTACTAGCTGAATACATTTCTGCAGGTTAATCTAATCCTGTATGGATGACTGCCTGCTTCCTGGATAACTAATTCACCTCATTTGCATGGTTTTCACCTGCAAATGGGGTAATTAGCATACAGGAGTTGTGTCCATGCAGGAATAGTGTAGGAGCGCTCATGCATGCCCCAGGGGATTGTTCCTGGATCTCTCAGTGGCCATATTGCCTCCAGCCACTGTTGCACTACTCCTGCACACCATGCTGAGCTTGCTGAATCCCAGGGCAAAGGGAATATGATACCAATACTGTTTATCCTAAGCCTGTGAAAACTAATAGTGATGGCAGCATTGATAATTTTAACAACTTTAATGTTCAGCATGAACCCAATATTAATGAAAATAGTGAGGTCTCTTTTCTGGACTCCCTTTATTGAGACATTCCAAGAAGCTGGTGAGTCAGCTTCCCATTTACCTGGTCCCAACAGGAATCACAATAACAATTCATGGAAGACCGTAGGAGAGGCAGGAGAAAGGGAGGGGGATGCAAGTCTCCCCAGAATACAGAGAGCCAGAGGAATAAATAGGAACTTTACTTTGAATACTTTTAAAGTATTTAATGTGTCTGGATATACTTTACTGATGCTTCCTTTTCTTTGCCCAAAAAGGGTTTTAATTCTGCTCCTTGTTTTAAGTTAGATATCGATAAAGCTCTCATTCAATTGAAAGTCTTCACCACAAGCCTTAATTTGTGATTGCTTTTTTCTTTGGACAAGGGTTTTGAGACTGGTAAGCTAGAGAAGAAATACTTTTTCTATCCACATTTAACCCTCTGGTGGGAGTTTATGAAATATTATGTGAAAAAAAGTTTTAGAGATCTTTACAAGCATAATTATTGGTTTGCTGACAATTTAACAAGATGAGAGAGATTTTTTGAATTTTGTGAGGAATGAGAACATTACGGGTGATGAAACCTGATGAGGGTAGAGGGATAGATTAAATGGATAGTTTTGACTATTCCATTGAAATGTTGGCCCTCCTTTCCAATGAAAAGACCTACTGTATACCAGGGTCTCCAAAAATGAAATCAACATTGCATATAGTAAAATTGATTTTATATTAATGGATTACCATGGTATACCAGTGAGTTATGGATATGAATGTGTTTAATTTTGTGAGAGTTGAAAAATGGTTATTCTCTGTATTTTTGGGATCCCCAAAAATACATAAAGACTCTTTGGATTCCCCATTTAGGCCCATCATGGCTGCTAGAGGTTTTAAAACTAACCTCCTGGCTATTTATGTTGATAGAATGTGTAAAGATTTGTTACATTCTAAGGTACATATTTTGAGAGATTCATGCAGTTACTGGGGGAGGTAAATGAAGTTTCTTACTAAGATTCTTATTGGTTCATTACTGTTGATATGGTTAACGTATTCACTGTAATACCACATGATGGGGATATCAATAATGTCTTAGCAGTTTTAAGTTTGTGTGAAACTTTGTCTTTTAAGCAGACCAAAACGAATTAATGTTTTTTTGGAAATAATTAAAAAAAATAGATTTTTTTGAAGGTGCTTTTTTCCAAGAAGTATCTTGTATTCTGATGGGAGCAGCATGTGCCCCCATTTATGCCAACACAGTGTTGGCATATTGGGAAGAAACATCATTATTTACATCTGAGTTTTATAACTATTTTGTAGTCTGGTTTAGACCTCTTAACAGTAGTGTGAATATAAGTCCTTCCTTGATAGTTCAACACGATTTTTAGAATTTACATATGAGTTTAATCTTGATAGTACAAATAATTTGGATATTACTGTTGGTAAAAGCAGATCTATCATGACATGTTTCCACTATTTTCGGAAAAAAAAAGACTTTTTCAAATTCATATCTCCATTACGATAGCTGTCACCCCCATTATCAAAAGAAAGGAATTGTGAAGGGCCAGATGGTCGATTTAGCAAGGCATATTAATATTGGCAGCATGTATTATATTTTAATTATGGTATTTCATGAAAGTGTTTATTCTGAAACCATTTAATTGATGCTAGGAGTGAAGTGGTTGAAGGAAGAAAGACCACGTTTTGTCCCCTTCTCATGAAAACTGATCAAATATCAGAAGCATTGTTAAGTACTTATAACCATAAGACCTATACAGGGACCAACCTGAATTCTTCCATGGTTTTACCCTTCAGTAAGGACATTTTTAAATATGGGAATGTTGTTTGAGACATTTGGACTTTAGTATTTCCTAGATGGGATAAAAAAAAAGTTGTGAAGAGTCCCACAGATAGTATTCATGCAATTACTGGAGAAGGTAAATGAAATTTCTTACTAAAATTCTTATTGGTTCATTACTTTCAATGTGTTTAACTTATTCGCTGTAATGCCACATAATGAAGATATCAATAATTTCTTAGCAGTTGTAGGTTTGTGTGAAACTATGGGCAGGATTCACGAAGCCTCCGTGTAAGAGATACAAGGCTTACACGGAGGCTGCAGTTAAACTGTGTGACGTCATCATGTCATGCATATGCATGAGGGCATGCTGAATCACACCTAAGGCTAACATGGTCTGTGGAAGACAGTAGGGGGCGTGTCCGTAGGCCGAGCCCTGTAAGCGGACACACCCCCAGAAGAGTAAAAGTGCCCAAAGTAAACACCCACGACAGAGTCCATGGAAATGTGAATAAACACAACACAACACATGCCCCCACAGACTATGAACATAAAATATATAAATGAACATGTTATATATTTTTTTTAAATTGTAAAGATGTTTGCCATGAGCGCGCTCATTTGCGCGGGCGTGCCCGTAGCTCAGCCACAGTTAGCAGTAAGTGGAAAAGTATATAAGAACCAACTATGCAAAGTAAGCCAAAAAGCAATAGCATAGCGGTAGAAACATCGGCTGAAGAGCAGGCAGTCATGGTTCAAGCCCCCACAACATCAATTTTTATTTTTAGTAAAATAAGCACGAAGTCCCTGACATATATGTACACATATAAAATTATATTTTATGTAAAATGCAATGAAATAGGCCATTCATTTTGAAGAAATGTGAGATAACAAAATAATAAAAAATGCCAGATGTGCCTATAGCTGAGCTACAGTTTAACAAGGTGAGTGCATCTGCCCGTAGGTGAGAAGTGGTTTAACAGGTGTAAAATGAGTGCCCATAGGTGAGCAGTTGTTTAGCACGCTGAAACTGTGTGCCCCTAGCTGAGCTGGCGTAATATGAGTGCTGACTGACGAAGCCAAATGAGGCGTAAACCAGCATAACCATTTTGCAGCGGGCTTCTTGGCGCGCGTGCCAACAAGCTAACTGCCGGGCAGCGTTGAGCAAGCAAAACTGCCTTTACACAGACACACCTAGCCTGTCTAGACAGTCATAAAATATAAAAAAGTAGTGGCCAGGTTCGGAACCCAGGATACCATGCACCATGGTAAAGCCAAGGTACTGAACCACTAAGCCAGCGACAGCTGCGCTTAGAAATGCAGTAATAGCAAATATATAGGAATGAATAGAAAGTGGCTAAAAGC
>NW_025051996.1:0-12347 GCF_019279795.1 Protopterus annectens | reverse complement strand
TTTAACTGTTAACTGGTTTGTGTAGAGATAAGTTAAGCTCTAGAGTACATTGCATATTTATAGAGTTTACTGTACAAAGCCACTTTAATAAGCCTTGACTGATTAGTCACACTTACCAATTGGATAATAATATTGCACAATAATAACTGGACACCCTTTTAAGGGCCTTTGAGTAGCTGATAATTATTAGTGGGTGGTGGCAGCTGGTACTATCGTATAGTCTGGGTAAAAGGGGCACAGCTGGAGAACCTGTTCCAGCCTTCCCCAGGAGTATCTGTGTGGTTGTATAAACTCTTATCTCAAAGTGTGTGTGTGTGTGTGTGTGTGTGTGTGTGTGTGTGTGTGTGTGTGTGTGTGTGTGTGTGTGTGTGTGTGTGTGTGTGTGTGTGTGTGTGTGTGTGTGTGTGTGTGTGTGTCAGCTACTTGAGCAGGGACACAAAGCACTGGTTGGACAGAGAGGGTGCTAGAGGTTTTAGTATGCTCACTAGGCTGAGATCTGGACCCTATAGCTGCACCAGTGGGGAGTCTTATTTGGGACCTGGGGAGCAAGGGAGTGACCAGCCCCAGACTGACTGTGATCTCTGTGTGCTTTTAAGGGAAATTGCACTTTACTGTGTGTATTTTTTTATCCTTTCCTCATATATGAGACACATCTGGTGTTAGTGGTGAGGATTAAAGCTCCTTGATTGCTGGGACAAAGCAGAGGCATCACATATTAATTGGTGGCAGTGGTTGGGATATCCTCACATATTAATTGTTTGGCAGTGGTGGGATATCCACATCATATTAATTAGTTGGTAAATACTAATTGGCTTGTAGTGATGTGGGTAGAGTGAATCCTGTATCTTGTGTACAGTGAGCTTTGAAGGTGTCTTTGCACTCAAAAACAGCCACACAGTGAATACTCAAGAGTTCAGATCACAATTGTTTTATTTCTTTTGTTACCTTAGTTAGTCAGTGTGAGCCGGCAGCATGTCAGCAGAGGAGTATGAAAAGCTGACAAGGAGCCAGATGGTGGAGATGTGCCAGGCTAGGGGACTGGTGCATGGAAACCTGAACAAGGCAGACCTGATTGCAACTGCATCAGAAAACAGCAACCAGGACAATCAGACTGGCAGTGGAGATATAATTCCCTCAGAGAATGGACAGTTCAACCTTTCTGCAGTGGACTTAAAAATCCAGCTGGAGATAAAGAAACTTGAGTTGGAGGCCAGGCATGTGAAATTAGAAGCAAATGAGAGACTGTGATGTTTGCAGGCTGAGGAGAATGAAAAACTGTTATGTCTGCAAGCTGAGGAACAAGAGAGGCAGAGGCAGCATGAGAAGGAGATGCTGACTCTTTGCCGGAGTCATGAAGGTAATGGGGAAGGGAGTGACTGGACCCCAGAAGCACAAAAGGTCAGTAAATTTCTTCCACAGTTTAAAGAGGGATCCTTGAAGTAGCCTTCAGGGGATGGGGTATAAGCCTACCATAAGGGAGAAAAAATTGCCACTAGTAATTCTCCTTTGGAAGCAGTGCTGTGGTGGTACCACAGTGTAACAGAGCTTTTGAAATGTGTTGCACCCAAGAGTGCACTTATTAGACACAGATTACCATTTCCAAATCGCAAACTCAGAACCACCCACACTACTCAGCTGTAGTACGAACTCTCAGACGTGCCCACACCAACCCTTGGTCAGAAAACACAGATTCTGCCCAAAAAACAAACTTAACACACAAAGATGAAAACAAGATAGATGTAGTCAGAATCTCGACGAAAAACTTTGAAAACTAGAAACTGTTAAAAGTGGAAACAAATGGAGCCGACAGCAATAATTAGATATTCCAAACTGTTTTAATTTAAGCGCTTTTGGCTCGGACCTTTCCAAGCCTTCTTCAGAAAAAACAGTAAGCTACAAACAACGATCATTTAAATATTAGCAGCAATTAAAACATTAATTAATCTTTAAAGCGATAATGCTTTAAAAATATGCCTTCATTTAAAGTAATAACAGGCATCTAAAAAGTGTCAGCTAAAAGTCAGCTAAAAATCAAATCTGCTCTATATAAATAGTAGGGTTGCAATCTAAATTGATATCAATTACATAAATAAAATTTTTTTATATGATATTTCATATGAACATTGAAATTAAGAAATAAATGCTCTAAACAGTTTATTAATATGTATACATAAAAAATATATAGAACATTAAAAAACATTAAGAAATACTATCACCTAAACATTCATCTATTTAATGAAAGTAAATTTAATACACATTTGATGGAAAGTGCTTAATTTAGTCCTGGGAAAACTTGGGCATTAGTGAGAATTTGCCATTTAAGCTCATCCAGCTCTAAATTTAAAAAAATGTGTTGGATTAAATACAATGTGTTTAGCTAGAGCATTATTAGAATCCTTCTTGTTAATTGCATAACAATGCTCATATACTCTTTGTTTAAATTTACGCTCCGTTTTACCAATATAAAATGCATCGCAGGTTTGGCATAGGGCTGCGTATGTTACTGCATTAGTCTCACAATTAAATCTAGAATTAAGATAATATTTCATACCATTAATTTCACAGCAATTAGCTACTAAAATGTATTTACATTGTGGGCAACATCCACATTTAAACATACCTTTAATTCTAGAGTGTGTATAACAAATGTCATTCTTTTTTCTAATATGTTTTTAAGGTTCAAACCACGTTTGTAAGTTAATTTGGGTTTGTTCCCTAATACTTTAAAAAGTGCTTCATTACTATTAATGATGGCCCAATTCTTGAATAAAATATTCCTTATTAAATCAAATTCTGTAGAAAACGTGTGCAAAAAAACTAATATGATATGTTTATTTGGTTGATTTAATAGACAAATTAATAATGTCAGAATCAGAATTAGTATCTGCCACGACTTGATTCAAATTGTGTTCTAACTCTTTACGAGGGCACAATAATGGAAGAAAGAAGCCACTGGCTCTTTTTTGTTCAATTTCTAGCCTCAAAGCTGTTATGATGTAATTAGGATAGCCTCTATTCAAAAACATTTCTTCTAATAAATTACATTCTTGTTCGAAATTTATATCATCCAAAATCATTCTTGCTGCCCTCACCATTTGGCCTTTTATCACAGCACATTTTTGATGGTGAGGGTGGCAACTAGTATAATGGAGAAAAATGTTAGAATAAGTTGGCTTCCTATAAATTTTACTTTTGAAGCAGTGGTTAAGTTGATCCTTTTCTAACAATATGTCAAGAAAATTTATAGAATCAGCACCAATAGCATAAGTGAATTCCAAAAATGAAGTTGTCATAGATATATTGTTAACAAATACAGGAATTTCACTATGATCACCTACCCATAAACAAAACATATCATCTTGGTACCTAGTGTACCAAGTGACGTTTCATTGAAATAATGGGTCAAGAAAAAGGAATGAATGCTCCCAAAACGCCATCACTGTGTTGGCAAAGCTCCCACCACATGGGGAACCCATGGCTACACCTGACTTCTGCAAATAAAAATTGTTGTTGAAAGTCATATAGTTGTTAGTGAGAACAATATCTAGTAGTGTAGTCACTAGATAAATGGTGTCATGATCTGCTTTTTTACTCAACAGAAACTCAGAAACCCATTCAATACCTAAGTCTTGAGGGATGACCGTATATAAATTTTTGACATCTATTGTTAGAAAAAAGCAATTTGGTTTATACTCTAACTTGTTAATGTTTGTAAAAAAGACCATGAATCTCTACAAATTTGTGTTTCAGTGTCAAGGAATGGCTTAAGAATACTGTCAATATATTTGGCACACCCATAGGTAATGGAACCTCTTCCATCAACAATTATTCTAAATGGGGGTTCCTCTAAAGATTTATGTATTTTAGGGGTGCCAAATATTGCAGGAATTTTTGGAGCCAACATTAAAAAATAATGATACAAGTCTATATTGATAGATGTTTCTAAGAATAAATCTTCGATAGCTTGTTTGATTCTTCTATACGCCCCATTGACCTCATTGAGTGAAACTTGACAATAAGAATCAGTACAAAGGTGGGCCTCAATTTTTTCAATATATACTGCCTGATCCATAAGTACCAGGCCTCCACCCTTGTCAGGTTTCATAATCCTGACATTACAATTTTTTAATAAAACGATGAGGTCACGTTCATCATCATTTAAATTGTTAATACTTGGTTTTTTATATGGGGCGTTTTTAATAGCTCTTAAATCAAGCTCACACATTCTCTCAAAAGCTGTTAAATCAGAATGCAAAGAAGGGTTGAAAACACTAGATACCTTAACAGGATTATTAGTAGGTGCATTATTGCCCAATAATACATTCAAATTAAGTTTGCGAACAAACAACTTCAAATCAATAATTGTGTCCGCAATATTCATACTATTTGAAGGAAGAAATGTGAGTCCTTTGGATAAAAAGTCAACCATATCTTCCTCAACCTTAACACTGGTATAATTAAATATTTTAAAGTCACCTTTGGATGAGACAGAGATTTTTAAATTCGGAATGTTACCGAATTCACTATTAATTATCTCCTACGTTGCCTCTTGATGTTCCTCGTTGGTTTCCAATTCTTGTTGTTTCGCCCATTGTTTGACCTGGGGTTTACTCTGGACTGAAAACCCTGATCAACTTGCTCAGCCATCATTCTATTGTCATTATTATTATTGTTGTTACGATTAATGAGTCTTCCTTCTGGTAGTGGCTCACCCGACAAATTTTCATCTGTCCCAGAAAGAAAGCTATTAGCATCAGGACTATTATTTTGCAGCTGTAAATTATCTACTAAGCCATTAGTGTCTATATTTAAATGGCTGTTGGGAGGGTCTGGATATGCTTGACCTTTGGAATAAGCTTGAATATCTCTTGCTAATCTTTTCTTTTTAGTAAGCAAGAGTTTATCCATAGCCGTGTCAGTAGTACTGTAGACACGGCAGTATTCGAACTTATATCGATTGAAGTCAGAATGATTCTTAATAACTTGATCTAAAATGTCCAAATCCGATTTAAAAGTTGTAATCTCTGTATTATAGTAATTAATCAGGGCTTTCAAAAAGTCAAAAGCTTGGCGGTCAAGTAGCTGGATTAATTCATGATGAAAAGGAGATCCAGCTATAAGCCCCGCTGGGTACCGCCACTGCCGAAGACCCTTTGGTGTAATGCTCTTATTAATACATTCATGTAAGTAGGAAACTTCGAGTTGAAGTTTCTTACATTTGAACATTTTACCATCAAACTCGTCAATTAAACTTAACAAGTTGTTATTTACTTGAGAATTGTTCTCCTCAGTAACAGAAGTTTTATTGTGAATAGAATCATTGAAAAATTTATCGTTACTAAAAAAAGCTGTAACTGATGGTATGTTAGACAGTATCTCATTATTAGCCAAACCAGACAAATTAATGTGAGGAACAGCTCCATTATTAGAAGGAATTGCGTTACCTTGACCAGGCTGAATACTTTCAGCTGTTCCGATAGAAGAAGTAGAAGCCGGAACAACCCTGGAAGCGTAACTTGATGGCGGTGCTGTTCCAGTTGAAATCACTAATCCATTATTTGGTATAGGTCCATTGGAATTATTACTGGTTTGCAAATTAGACACCGGACCTTGATTAACCCCAAAAACTGAAGCGTCCACCTTTTGTGAAAGTGCTTCAACACGTCCTAGAAGCACTTGCACGAGTGCAGTCAGATTTCCGATAGCATCTTCTTGCTGCAAGCCGTTACTATTAGAACGACCATGTTCAGAATTGTCACTCTCATCAAATAAAAGCTGCGAACTCGCTCCATTTCCAGTGGCCATAACAACAACGAAAAACTTTGAAAACTAGAAACTGTTAAAACTGGAAACAAATGGAGCCGACAGCAATAATTAGATATTCCAAACTGTTTTAATGTAAGCGCTTTCGGCTCGGACCTTTCCAAGCCTTCTTCAGACAAAACAGTAAGCTACAAACAACGATCATTTAAATATTAGCATCAATTAAAACATTAATTAATCTTTAAAGCGATAATGCTTTAAAAATATGCCTTCATTTAAAGTAATAACAGGCATCTAAAAAGTGTCAGCTAAAAGTCAGCTAAAAATCAAATCTGTTCTATATAAATAGTGGGGTTGCAATCTAAATTGATATCAATTACATAAATAAAAAAATTTTTTAGTAGTAGTCAGAATCTCACAGCAAGTCCATTACGTTTATTCAAGCAATCAAAACACAATTACAGATATACAAATTACTGTCTACAGAGATATCTTCAGTACAGCTTAGGAGGAATGTCTGACTATTTTGAATACATGATTGTCTACCTAACTGATAAATATAAGCAATAGGGTGACTATAGAAAAATCCCAACTGACAAGCTAAAACAATGAGTGCAAAGTACACATAGAATAACAAATTGGAAAAAAGGTAAAAAACATAAAAATGTTTGTAAAGCTAGAAAGTAGCACGAAAAAGCAGTTGTGACTGATGCACTATGGGAAATATGCAAATTAGCACAAAAGGATAATATGTGTTACAGCTATCATCTAATAATAAATAGGAAGATTAGGCTACGCTTTTCATCTAAAACTTTATCAGGATGGCTATGGAATCCTAAAGGAAAGCTAACAGGAAAGGCTAGAAGAAACAACCAATAAAACAAAATAACAGAATACAAAAACAAATATACAGAAAAAAAATGGGCAGATAATATATGGGAAAATATATTAAAACAAGACAACTCGTTGCTGGAGAAAAGAGAACTGGGCTGGCAGATTAGATTACAATCTAGAAAAAGACCAGGACTTAATTAGCGGAGTCTATTGTCCTGGTGTTAAATCTTTGAAAGATTCAACACTAATTCTTCCAGCATCTCCATACTTTTGGAGACCTTCTTGTGCATATTTTGTTTCTCTGGCGAAGTTTGCCTGTTGTCATGGCTTGTACTTTTGTTTTTTTTACTTAGGTTTGCTTAGTAGACCAGCATGTTTTAATATATTTTACTTTTGAGTAATTTGCATATATCCCATAATGCATCAGTCACAACTGTTTTTACGTGCTACTTTCTAGCTTTACAAACATTTGTATTTTTTTAGCTTTTATTTTCCAAGTTGTTATTCTGTGTGTACTTTGCAATCACTGTTTTAGCTTGTCAATTGGGATTTTCTATAGTCACCCTATTGCTTATAGTTATCAGTTAGGTAGACAACTATGTATTCACAATAGTCAGACATTCCTCCTAAGCTGTACTGAAGATATTTTTTAAGACAGTAATTTATATATCTGTAACTGCACTTTGATGTCTTAAATAAACGTGATGAACTTCCTATGAAATTCTGACTTTGTCTTTCTTGTCTTTGTTTGTTTAATTTGTTTTTTGGGCATGGGCACTTGTGAGAGTTTGTTCTACAGCTGATTAGTGTGGGTTTGGTTCTGCATTTGCTATTTGGAATCAGAAATCCGTGTCCAATAAGTGCAGTCTCAGGTGCACCACATTTTGAAAGCTCTGTTACACTGTGATATTACTGCAGCACTGCTTCCAAAGGGGTATTACTAGTGCAGTTTAAAGAGGGGGATAATTTTGATAGTTTCATTCATATGTTTGAGAGGGTATGTAAACAGTGTGAAGGTGACCAAGGGCTCTGGGTACGGTCCCTGACCCCTTTACTCCATGGTAAAGCTGTAACTGTTTTGTCCAAAATGTCTGATGTTGCATGTTTTGATTATACTGCTGTAATGAAATGTCTTTTAGAACTATTTAAGCTAACACCTGAAACATATAGGAAAAAGGTTTGTGAACATAGACACAAGGTAGATGAAAGTGTGTGTGTGAATATGTTGCTGAATTGAGCACTTATTTCCATAGGTGGTTGAGTGGATGTCAGGTCACCAATTTTGAATTGCTGGCAGACCTTTTGGTGAGGGAACAAGCCCTTAGCACTTTGCCTGAAGACATGAGGATCTGGTTAGCTGATAGGCAATCTGCTACTTCAGATGAGTTGGAGAAGAAGGAAGACCTATACCTGGCAAGAAGGGCAGCCCTGCACATGAAGGGGACCCCCAGTACTGCCCATGGGTCTAAAGGAACCCAAGGTGGCCAGCACAGACTGCCACAGTAGAATCTGCTAGTAGCAGGGGAAGCCACTAGTCCAGGTACATGTCCAGGAACAGGGTTAAATCTCTAGAATGTAACCAGTGGGGCCATGTGGCATACAGGTGTCCACGGAGACAAGGTGGGGAACCAAAGGTGAGAAAGCCAGTAAGTGGGAAAGACAAAATGCCAATAGTAGGTTGTCTTGAGACAACAGGGGTACTAAACTACCATCCTGCCAATGTCCTGAGAGGGAAGGATTTGGATGAGGTAGTACCATGTGCTTATGCAGTTACACACAATGAGGCTAGGAGACAAGCATGTGGGACTGGTACCCTGAGGGAGACCCAGACAGACTGCATACTTGCAGCCAAGACTTCTGAGGTGGTTACTTCAGGGAGGGAGCTACTATGTAGCAATAAGACTGAAGGTGAGCCACAGCTGCTTGTGGGCACTGATGGTTCCTTGAACAGAAGGACTGCAAAGGTAGAGGTGAGTAGTAGTACCCAGGCTGATAGTGAGACACCACTGTCAGAGGATACCAGACTTCCTGTGGAAGGGGAGCTGGGAAGGGTTACAAGGAGAGAGTTGAGACAGGCTCAGCTCTTAGACCCTACATTGCAAGGTTTGAGGCAGGTAGCTAGGGAGGCACCTGATTCTCAAGGAAATGGGGGAATCTGTATACTGGGACAAAGGGTTACTATACAGAGAGTGGACCCCTGAGGGAGGGCTAGAAGGTGAGACAGTACAGCAGTTGGTAGTGCCTGGAGCCTACCATCTGGCGCTTCTAGCCATAGCCCATGATATTCCCTATGCAGGTCATATGGGCATACAACATACAAAGAGGTGTATTATGCAGAACTTCTATTGGCCTGGAATTTCCAGAGATGTAACAGGGTACTGCAGGACCTGTGAGCAGTGCAAAAGGTAGGCAAGGCAGGAGACAAGATGAGAGCTCCTTTGATGCCTTTGCCTGTAATTGAGGAGCCATTTCAGAGGGTAGCTATGGATATTGTGGGTCCTCTGAGTACCCCAAGTTCTACAGGGAAAAAGTATATCCTAGTGATAGTGGATTATGCTACACAATACCCTGAGGTGGTGGCTTTGTCCTCTATTGAGGCAGAGAAGGTGGCAAATGCTTTGTTACAGATTTTCAGCAGGGTAGGTTTCCCAAAAGAAATACTGACTGGCAGAGGTGCAAGTTTCATGTCAGATCTGCTGGCTTGTCTGTGGAAGTCCTGTGGGGTGAAGCACATGAAGACCACCCCCTACCATCCCCAGACTAATGATCTTGTTGAGAGGTTAAACTCTACAATTAAGTCCATGCTATGGGCATTTGCAGATCAGTTTAAGAGGGAGTTGGACAAATATTTGCCCCATCTGTTGTTTTCTTACAGAGAGGTTCCCCAGGAATCCACAGGTTTTTCACCCTTTGCATTGCTGTATGGGCATAGGGTGAGGAGACTTCTAGATTTAATTGGAGATGAATGGGAAGGTAAGTGGGAGTCTCACAAGGAGTCTGTTGTGGCACACATCCTAAATGTCAGGACAAGGCTCATGGAACTCATGGGCTTGCCCCAGGAGAGCCTGACAGAAGCCCAACAACAGAAAAAGGAGTGGTATGACAGGAAAGCTCGAGCTAGAGAGTATGTTGTAGGGCAGCAGGTAATGGTTTTCATTTCTGTCAGACACAACAAGCTGCAAGCAGCTTGGGAGGGACCCTACAAGGTGGTAAGAAAGGCAAGTGATGTTAACTACATGGTGGAACTGCTAGGCAGATGGCAGGGGCACAAATTGTACCATGTTAACATGATGAAACCTTACCATTATAGGGAGGCCCTTGTGTGGAGTATTTGCAGTGGATTGCATGAGGAGTCTGAGGGAGATCTGGGGACTGATCTCCTCAGTAAGGCTCAGTCTGACACCTCAGTGGAAGGGGTAGCAATGTCCCAGCAGCTATCTCCTACCCAGGTTCAAGAAATCTGAGCAGTGTTGCAAGAATATGGGGACATGTTCACTGGGAAACCAGGGTGCACCCACCTAGTGCAGCACCAGGTGGATACAGGACCCCAAAGGCCTATTAGACAGGCCCCTTATAGGGTGCCTTAGAGAGTCAAACAGACTCTGAGGGGAGAGGTACAGGAGATGTTGGAACTAGGGTTGATTTAAGAGTCTAACAGTCCCTGGGCCTATCCAGTGGTGCTGGTGCCAAAGAAGGATGGCAGCACCAGGTTCTGTGTGGACTACAGGAAATTAAATAGTCACACAGAGTCGGATGCTTACCCCATGCCTAGGACAGATGAGGCCCTAGAGCAGCTGTTGGGGCCAAGTATCTTACAACCACTGATCTTACCAGGGGTTACTAGCAGGTGCCCTTGACTCTCAGTGCTAGAGAGAAGTTAGCCTTTGTGACTCCTTTTGACTTGTATGAGTACACAAAGATGGTCTTTGGAATGAAGAATGACCCAGCAACTTTCCAGAGGCTGGTAGACCATATCCTAGCAGGAACAGGAGGGTTCGCCCTTGCTTACCTGGATGATATTGCCATCTACAGCCATTCCTGGCCAGAGCACCTTCAGCATGTCATGGAGGTGCTGGGCAGACTACAGAGGGCAGGGTTGACCATTAGGCCAAGCAAATGTCAGGTGGGTATGGCAGAAGTCTCCTACCTAGGACATAGAGTGGGGAGTGGTAAGATAAGGCCAGAACCTGCCAAAATGGAAACTATTCGGGCATGGCCTGCACCTGTCACTAAAAAGCAGGTGAGGGCATTTCTAGGGACAACATAGTACTACAGAATGTTCGTCCCATGTTATATTACCATAGCTGTTCCCCTCACAGACCTGAGAAGGAAGAAAAAGCCAGATAAGGTAGTGTGGACCCCAGTATGTGAGCAGGCATTCCAGAAGCTTTGTTGTGCAGGTGGATGCTTCAAACCATGGGGTGAGGGCTGTACTTAGCCAGATTTCTTCAGAGGGGGAAGAGCACCCAGTGGTTTATCTCAGTCATAGGCTCCAACCCAGGGAGGAATGCTATGCAGCTGCAGAAAAAGAATGTCTAGCCATAGTGTGGGCACTGCATAAACTTCAGCCTTATCTGTATGGAAGGAAATTCACAGTTATGACAGATCACAACCCTCTAACATGGTTAAACAGAGCCAGTCAGCAAAATGCCAAGTTGCTAAGATGGAGCCTGGGGTTGCAAGCATATGATATGTCAGTGCAGCACCACAGTGGGAGTAGCAATGCCAATGCAGATGGGCTCTCAAGACAGGGAATGGATTAGGTATACTCAGATAGACCTAACCCTCTCAAGCAGCATTTCTCAAGGGTCACTTGAAAAACTAGCTTGAGTTCTCCAGGGGGGAGAAATGTGAAGACTGGTAGAGAAGGGTGAAGGCTACCAGCCTAGCCAGATATAATTTTATACATAATTCTATCATTTGTAAATATGAATGTGAATCACAGGCTTGTTGTCTTAAATGAACAAAATGCTGTTACAAAAATGTGGCAACAGTGCTCTCTACTGACCTAGTAAAAGCATGTTCTGACCCTTTGATCTAAAGTCGGCTCCAGTCTGGCTAGATGAAGGCTTTCTGCCTATTGTTTTAAGGCTAAAGTTAATGACCAGAATTTACATGTGGAATGTTCTTTATTGCCCTAAGTGTAAAATAATGTAAATGCAGTTTCTGTCAGCCTGGGAACACAAGGAAAGTGTGAAAAAATGTAATTTTTTATCAGAACTGCAGTTTCAATTTAAACAGAGAGAACCAGAAGACACTCTAAGTAATTTTGTCTTGAACATCCAACTCAGCACTGCCTTATGCTCTCTTTATGTAAGTAGTATGTTAGAACTGTGTTTTTTCCTAGAAGTAGCTAGGAACTATAAAGATTAGACTAAGTATTTTCTGTGATGTCAGAACTGTAATACTGATTTATTTTAAGTATTTCTGTGTGATCTCTGAAATCTTGACTAGCACTGACTGAGTAGTAGAAACTATTGTCTTGTGGTTTGAATTATTTATTATTAAATATTTTTAAAACCTTTTAACTGTGGCTGGTTTGTGTAGAGATAAGTTAAGCTCTAGAGTACATTGCATATTTATAGAGTTTACTGTACAAAGCCACTCTAATAAGCCTTGACTGATTAGTCACACTTACCAATTGGATAATAACATTGCACAGTAATAACTGGACACCCTTTTAAGAGCCTTTGAGCAGCTGATAATTATTAGTGGGTGGGGTCAGCTGTTACTACCGTATAGTCTTAAGG
>NW_025051995.1:0-12051 GCF_019279795.1 Protopterus annectens | reverse complement strand
TAAGAAGTTATGTGCTTTCAACATGACTATCATGATTCACATCTCAAGCTTCAATGTCAAGGTGAATTTCATGACATCCATGTCTCAAGTGTATAACAACCTAGTTATGATCACAAATTAGAACATAATCCACTATATAAAGCAAAGCTGTAACTAGCTGTTCTGGCAACCCCTCAACATTAAGCTGAAGGAAAAAAAAAAGATACATAAGATTTCTGAATGCTGGTACTACCGATCTGCTATTCACACCCTCTAACACCTTGATCCCAATAGGTCACCCCCTTTGCCCCACTCAAGTTTCATCTTTGACATTAATCATGCCTTGCATAAACTATTAAATGTCAAAAAGTGAAAGAAAATAACATTATGAACAATGTTGACTTGGCTTCATAGTTCTCAACTTCTTAGCACAAAAATAATGGGGGGACAAAACCTCAAAAATAGGGACACATTTTAAGTACTGCTCTTATAAACTTAGAAAGTTGCCAAAATAAAAAATCTGGTGTTACCATGTATTTTCTGAAGGATATGAATTCTGAAAGTCAAATGAATGTCATTTAGTGAATTCAGTCCTCACTGATTTGCCACAAAAATGTGGAAAATCACAAATTCAATGAGGAAAAGACCAAAAATATGAGACAAAAATCTGGACATTCCGAGAAAATCTGTACATTTCATAGGTTCATAGGTAGGTCCTAGGCTACTGGCCCTAGGGCATAATTAAGCCTAACCATAAATTTTGTGCTATAGCACTCCCTACCCGGTGGTTTAGTTACCTGCATCCCTGTTGAGCAGGGCCACAGAAATGATTCCCGGGGTACATTTCCTGTTTCCCATCTACTCATCAAGATTTGTCTTGAAGAGTGCCAACGAGGAGCTCTGCCTCACATATATGGGGACCCTGTTCCAGAGCAAGGGGAGTTTCTGGGACACGGATCTGTCCCTCCAACATGTCCTGTTTATTGATGATGTCAGGTTTATGTCCCTTGAGCGTGTAGCTCTGGTGGATTGGGTTTTTCTTAGGTGGAGCATTTCTAGCAAATTGGGGTTTGACATAGCCTTGTATGTCAGACAGAGATCACCTCTGAGTAGCCGGTATGTGACCGAGTACAGTCTGATTTTTTTTTAGCCTCATGGCATAGGGCTTCTGATTAAGGCCCTTTATCCTCTTTGTGAGATATTTTTGAGGCCTGTCCAGCTGCTGCAGATGTCTTGCTAGGTACATCCCGAATGGGGCATTATATTCCATAATGGGTCTAATTAGTGATGAGTAAAGGGGGACAATAACTTCCTTATTCCTAGATGCAAACCCCTTTGTGATAAGGTGGACCATGTAGAAGGATTTTCTAACCACTTTAGCAATGTGGTTGTCAAAAGAGAGGTTACTGTCTACCTGAGTCCCTAGGTCTTTTATCAGACTCTCTGTGATAAGTGGGCTGCCACCTACATTGTAGTTCATAGGTACTTTGTTTTTCCCCAAAGGGGATAACAATGCACTTTTTGGAATTTCATTTGAGGCCATGGTTATGGCACCACATATCTGTATCCATAAGACCCTTTTGAAGGATGTCTGTGTCATTTGGGTTCTCTATTATGGCTCCCAGTTTGCAGTCATCTGCGAACTTTGTTAGCCATAGTCCCTCCGTGTTTGCTTGTACCTCCGAGAAATAGATACCAAATAGGAGGGGGTCGCAAGACTGAGCCCTGTGGTACACCACTAGTCACAGGTTTGGAGTCTGATCTAGCGTTTCCTATTCTCACTGAATGGGTTCTATCCATGAGCCAGTTTGCAACCCATCTTGTTATGTAGGGGTTTATATTTAGGTTGGTGAGTTTGTCTATAATTCCTGAGTGGGGAATGGTATCAAAGGCCTTTGCAAGATCAAGGTATGCTGTGTGAGCCACCATTCCCTCATCTATTGCTTTAGTGACCATTTCGAAGAAGTCAGCCAGATTTAGGAGACATGACCTTCCCTTCACCAACCCAAACTGGGTGGGGTCCAGGGTTTGTAGGTTCCCAATGTCATTGTTTATGAGTTCCATGATGATGTGTTCCATGGCCTTGCAGACAAGACTTATCAGGCTGATGGGGTGGTAATTCCCAGGGTCAGTGGTTGCACCTCCTTTGTGGAGTGGTATGACTGTTGCCTTGCGCCACTCTATGGGCACATAGCCTGAGGTGAGGCTGTGGTTAAACATGGTATTAAGGTGAGGGGTTAATTTATTTTGGAGCTCATGTAGCACGCAGTCTGGGATGCTGTCTGGTCCCATGGATGCTGTGTTTCTTGCCCTGGAGAGTGCTGTTTTTACCTGAGTGTATGTGATTTTAGGGGCAGCACAATCTTCTGGTATGGATATGAGCCCTTTTGGGGGAGAGGGTGGGGTGAGGTTTGCACTGAACCTATCTGCCAATATACTGGTGATATCACTTGGGTCCGTGAATTTTGAGCCATTATGCTGTAATTCGGAACAGATCTGAGAGTAGCTATTAAGGTTTTTGACATAGCTAAAAAATGCTTTGTGATCATCTTTGGTGTCCATTGCAATTTTTCTTTCAAAGCTCGCCTTAGAGTTTTTTATGAGGGTTCTTAGTTTTTTGCTAAGGTTTGTCAGGGAGCCCCTCCATTCCTGGGTTTTTATTTTTATTTTTTGCAGTAATTTCTTCCTTCTATTATAGAGCTTGTTTATGGCTGGGGCCCACCAGACTGGTTTCCTCTTTTTGGAGGAGTGAGTCTTGGTCTTGTTCGGGATAGCACGGTCCATGCACTCATGTAGGTGCTTGTAGAGTGCTTTTGTGTAGGATATAGCAGATTCAGTCATATTGACATTC
Organism: Protopterus annectens; assembly: GCF_019279795.1. Classification (NCBI taxonomy): domain Eukaryota; kingdom Metazoa; phylum Chordata; order Ceratodontiformes; family Protopteridae; genus Protopterus; species Protopterus annectens. The sequence continues at coordinate 9,221 of NW_025051995.1, read as the reverse complement.
TGCGTGGGAGTAACAAAGTTTGCCACCTCTGTCTTCAGCAGCATAAAGTTCGCTTTGGAGAAGTTTTTCACCATGGTTTCTTTTGGGATGGGGGATGGGGTGGTATGTGGATATCTAGGCTGATGAGTTTGTGGTCTGTTCTGACCAATGAAAAATTTACCACAGGTGTGGAGCATTTGTCCCCCATGTTGGTGATGACCAGGTCCAGTATATTATTACCTCTTGTGGGGGTGTTTACAAGTTGGTCCAGAGCATTGGAATTAATGTACTCCAGGAAGGGTGTTTGGTTGGACTCTCATGTTTTCCAGTACCTCGAGGAAAGTGGAGTGAGTGTCCTGGGGCTGGGAAGGTGATCTGTAGCAAGCTACAATCTGTACTGCAGTTTTGCCCATTGTTAGTTGCACTTGGATGATCTCTGAGGCATCATAATTTGCAGCTAGTCTGGAAGTGTGGTTATCCCTGATTAATACGGATACGCCTCCTCCTTTTGTATTTCGGTCCGGGTTTTGCGGCCGAAATGTGTGGTATGAGTTGTAACCTGGAATCGCTGGGGTGCTTTCTTAAGCCTTGAACCAGGTCTCAGTTACTACACAAATATCGATGTTCTCCATGTTGAGGAGTGCCTCGAGAGAGTGCATTTTGAGGTTTAAACTCCTAGCATTTAGCAGCATGACCCTCAGTTTATTATCGCTAGCACTTGTTCATAGGTTCATAGGTAAGTACTAGGCTATCTGCCCATGGGCATTTATAAGCCTAGCCACAGAGTGATGGCTTTCGCCTCCCCATTAAATTAGTAACCTGGGCCTCTGTCAACAGGGCTCCAGAAGTGATCCCAGGGTAGAACTTACGATTACCCATCCACTCATCAAGATTTCTCTTGAAGAGGGTCAGAGAGGAGCTCTGTCGAATATGGATTGGGATTACGGTGGTGGATTTGTTTTTTGAGCCTTGCCTAAAAAAGGCACTATGGGGGTGGCAAGAGCCCTAGCCAGTATCCTGAATCCCAGGGTTAACAGGTGCAAGCCATCTCTGGCAAAGCATTGAGGCTTGTCGAGCATGTCATCCCAGGCAGACAGATACTGGATCCCCTTTGAATGACACCAAAACCTTAGCCAGTTGTTGAAATTTATCATTTTTTCTTTGCACTGTGGTATCATACCTGGTGAGGGTAAGATACTGCTCAGGGCTAGAGTCATACCTGCCTTGATTACATAATCAGAGAGCTCTTCCATGTCCCTTTTCATGCAATCCAGGGAGGTATGTCTCAGGTCATTCACACCAACATGGACAATGACAGAGTCATATTTGTACTTGTTGTGGAGTGACCTGAGTGAGTGGGTAATGTGGCAGATTCTGGCACCCGACAAGGAACTGACAGTGGCCTTCTCCTTATCCAGCCTGGCGAGAGGGACATTGGTGTGCCTGACTATGGAGTCACCTATTACAAGTGTGTTAGGTATGGTGTTTTGCCTTAGGGGCTGTGGTTGTGCAGCACACTGGTTTTTATAGTTATGTGTTGATTGCGGTGTGTTTGTGGGTGTAGGTTGCTTGCGTGTCTGCTTTGGAGGTCTCTCTTGTTTCCGCAGATTTTTATTTAGTGCCTCCGAATATGTTGTTTTGTATCTATGTGTGGGGTTCGCATTTGGATGTATGGTGGGTCTATGTGTAGTAGGTGGTGTGCTGCAGGTTGGTACCTTCTCCTCTTGACTGTCAGTTCCAGTTATAACTGGAGAGAGATTTTCTTCAAGTTTAGCTATGTAAGTGCATCTCTCGCAAATGTTGGTGTCTTGTGGAAGGAGGAGAGGGTTATTTGTGTACATAAGGCAGTTGTGACATTGCCTCAGGATGCCCAAATTCATCAGGTACATTGGAGAACACACTGGGAGCTGGCTCTTGGACATGCCTGAATGGGTTATTCTTATTTACCTGGTGGGGAGAGTAATTTGGCTGTTCCCTACAAACAACTGTTGAGATTAAGGGGGGATCGAGTACTATAGTTTGTTAGTGCTTCTGTCTCTTTTTGGGGCAAGTGCTAGTCTGAAAGTGCTGATTTGAGTGCTAAATCTGGAAGAACTGGCTAGTACTAAGGGAAAATTGAAGAGCAGGCTCAGTGGTGCCGAGGATAGTTTAATCCTAGCTAACCGCAGCTGCACTATGTGCAAAACTGCACAAATGTGTTTTTTATATCAGGAAGATTAAAGAGATAGAAATTAGCAGAAAATGGCCAATAAATCTACAATTTCTGGCCAGAAACCACTCCTCCAAGGACAGGTAGGCTGTTCAGAGCTCCCCACTCTCACTGGTGAACAAGGAAACTTCCTTTTTGCCCAAGTAAGCTATGGCCAACACAGAAGCTCAAACACAGTCCAGGTATCAGCAGGTATCTGAAACTGGACTTTTCTAGCTTAGTAAGGTGGGAAAATAGCAAGATTTTTTTTTGTTTTTTGTTTTTTTTAGGAAGAACAGTAGAAACTGGTAACAAACAACTTTTACAGTGCAGTAATGGCTGTCGGACTTGAGTGGGAAGCCAGAGACAATTAAACAATACAATTTACAGCAAAAACGACTTTATAAAAGTGCAGGCACAGGTAAATGCAATTTTCAGTATAAAATGAGTGTTTTGAAAAGCAATAAATGCCAGAAAACGAGTGTTTAGGCAGAAATAACAGTAAACAGCAAGAAAAAACAGAAAAATGGTACTTAAATACTCCAAAGTCTCTACTTTTGTCTTTCTGGTGTTGTAGGTCTCTGCAGGACACCTGGGCAGGATCTGCTGAGCTTATACAGACTCAAAAAACGTGCAAATGCTGTGTTTATATCAGAAAGATTAAAGAGATAGAAATTAACCCAAAATGGCCAATAAAACTACAGTTTCTGGGCAGAAACCACTCCTCCAAGGACAGGTAGGCTATTCAAAGCTCCCCAATCTCACTGGTGAACAAAGAAACTTCCTTTTTGCCCAAGTAAGCTATGGCCAACACAGAAGCTGAAATACAGTCCAGGTATCAGCAGGTATCTGAAACTGGACTTTTCCAGCTTAGTAAAGTGGGAAAATAGCAAGATTGTTTTTGGGTTTTTTTGTTTTTTTTTTTTTTTTAGGAAGAACAGTAGAAACTGGTAACAAACAACTTTTACAGTGCAGTAATGGCTATCGGACTTGAGTGGGAAGCCAGAGACAATTAAACAATACAATTTATAGCAAAAACAACTTTATAAAAGTGCAGGCACAGGTAAATGCAATTTTCAGTATAAAATGAGTGTTTTGAGAAGCAATAAATGTCAGAAAATGAGCGTTTAGGCAGAAATAGCAGTAAACATCAAGAAAAAACAAAAAAATGGTACTTAAACACTCCAAGTCTCTCCTTTTGTCTTTCTGGCATTGTATGTCTCTGGAGGACACCTGGGCAGGATCTGCTGAGCTTATACAGACTCAAAAACTGCACTAATGCGGTGTTTATATCAGAAACATTAAAGGGATAGAAATTAGCCCAAAATGGCCAATAAAACTACAGTTTCTGAGCAGAGAGACCACTCCTCCAAGGACAGATAGGCTGTTCAGAGCTCCCCACTCTCACTGGTGAACAATGAGACTTCCTTTTTGCCCAAGTAAGTTATGGCCAACATAGAAGCTCAAACACAGTCCAGGTGTCAGCAGGTATCTGAATGTGGACTTTTCTAGCTTAGTAAGGTGGGAAAAATAGTAAGATTTTTTTTTGTTTTTTTAGGAAGAACAGTAGAAACTGGTAACAAACAACTTAGTAATGGCTGTCACACTTGAGTGGGAAGCCAGAGACAACAATTTACAGCAAAAATGACTTTATACAAGTACAGGCACAGGTAAATGCAATTTTCAATATAAAATGATGCTTTTGAGAAGCAATAAACACCAGAAAATGAGCGTTTAGGCGGAAATAGCAGTAAACAGCAAGAATAACCAAAAAATGGTACTTAAACACTCCAAAGTCTCTCCTTTTGTCTTTCTGGCATTGTAGGTCTCTGTAGGACACCTGGGCAGGATCTGCTGAACTTATACAAACTCAAAAAACGCTCAAATCCATTTTTTATATCAGAAAGATTAAAGAGAGAAAAATTAGCCCAAAATCGCCAATAAAACTACGGTTTCTGGGCAGAAACCACTCCTCCAAGGACAGGTAGGCTGCTCAAAGCCCCCCATTCTCACTGGTGAACAAGGAAACTTCCTTTTTGCCCAAGTAAGGTATGGCCAGCAAAGAAGCAAACACAGTCCAGGTGTCAGCAGGTATCTGAAACTGGGCTTTTCTAGTTTAGTCTTGTTCTTGCTCTTTCGGCTTTTTCCTGTTAGGGGTCACCACAGCGGGTCATCTGTCTGCTCATGACTGACAGTGGAGATTTACAGTGTCGAGTTGCCAGCCTGGTGCCCAACCTTCCACAGAAGACACACACACACACACACACACACACACACACACACACACACACACACACACACACACACACACGCACTCACACCTAATGCCAATTTAGAGTGTCCAATCCACCTGCAGCACATCTTTGGATTGTGGGAGGAAACCGGAGCACCCGGAGGAAACACACATGACCACAGGGAGGACATGCAGACACCACACAGAAGGCACCCCAGCCGCGGATCGAACCGGAGAACCTCATGCTGTGAGGTGACAATGCTAACCACTGCACCACCGTGGCTGCCTGGACTTGGACTTTTATAGCTTAGTAAGGTGGGAAAATAGCAAGATGTTTTTTTTTTTTTTTTTTTTTTTTTTTTAGGAAGAACAGTAGAAACAGGTAACAAACAACTTTTACAGTGCAGTAATGGCTGTCACACTTGAGTAGGAAGCCAGAGACAATTAAACAATACAATTTACAGCAAAAACGACTTTATAAAAAAGTAGGCACAGGTAAATGCAAATTTCAGTATAAAATGAGCATTTTGAGAAACAATAAATGCCAGAAAATGAGAGTTTAGGTGGAAATAGCAGTAAACAGCAAGAAAAAACAATAAATGGTACTTAAACACTCCAAAGTCTCTCCTTTTGTCTTTATAGCTTTGTAGGTCTCTGCAGGACACCTGGGCAGGATCTGCTGAGCTTATACAGACTCAAAAATTGTGGAAATGCAGTGTTTATGTCAAAAAGATTAAAGAGATAGAAATTAGCCCAAAATGGCCAATAAAACTACAGTTTCTGGACAAAAAACACTCCTCCAAGGACAGGTAGGCTGTTCAGAGCACCCCACTCTCACTGGTGAACAAAGAAACTTCCTTTTTGCCCAAGTAAGGTATGGCCAACACAGAAGCTCAAACACAGTCCAAGTATCAGCAGGTATCTGAAACTGGACTTTTCTAGCTTAGTAAGGTGGGAAAATAGCAAGATGTTTTTGTTTTTTGTTTTTGTTTTTTTTTTAGGAAGAACAGTAGAAACAGGTAACAAACAACTTTTACAGTGCAGTAATGGCTGTCATACTTGAGTGGGAAGCCAGAGACAATTAAACAATACAATTTACAGCAAAAATGACTTTATAAAAGTGCAGGCAAAGGTAAATGCAATTTTCAGTATAAAATTCTGAGAAGCAATAAATACCAGAAAATGAGCGTTTAGGTGGAAATAGCAGTAAACAGCAAGAAAAACAAAAAAATGGTACTTAAACACTAAGAAGTCTCTCCTTTTGTCTTTCTGGCATTGTAGGTCTCTGGAGGACACCTGGGCAGGATCTGCTGAGCTTATAGTTGAGAGGTATGTGCTTGATACTGTATCACAATCAATAGAATTGTTCGGGAGGCACAGATTGTAGGAAGAGGGAGTTGATTTGTTGGGGCAGTTAGGTGACATAGATTGTGTATGGTTTGTGAATACTATAATGTGTGTGTTTTTGTGTGTGTGTGTGTGTATATATATATATATATGTACACACACACACACACACACACACACAGACACACACACACGCACACACATATATATATATATATGGATTCTCTTCAGAAGCTCGAAATACTGAAATCTCAAATTTCAGTATCTAGGGCCCAAGAAGTCGAATCCACAAAAGAACGAAAAATAAAAACTGCGAAATTCGAAACCTCGAATACTGGAAGTTTTGAATTTCACAGTTTTATTACACACACACACACACACACACACACACACACACACACACACACACACACACACACACACACACAATCGCTGTACTACATGAAAGCAGGGGGGCAAGCACCCTGCAGCCCCACACCCCCCTACTTAAATATTCTCACTCCGAGGTCGCACTACATATAAACATACACAAAACACCACCACACAGGCTACTTTCTCTATGCACACACACATCACAGCAACAAAACACACTGACACACACCACAGCCCCTACTCAAGCCCCTTAACACACACACACACACACACACACACACACACACACACACACACACACACACACACACACACACTTACCTAAATACATGACCATAGCGGAACTTTAGAAGTGTGAAATTCAAAACCTCCGGTATTTGAGGTTTTGAATTTCACACTTCTAAACTTTCGCTATTATGTGGATTCAGCTTCTTGGGCTCGAAATACTAAAATTCGACATTTCAGTATTTCAGTCTTCTGAAGGGAACCCATATATATATATATATATATATATATATATATATATATATATTTATCTATAGGTAGATATATATATATATATATATATATATATATATATATATATATATATATATATATATATATCTATATCTAAAGGGATTCACATCCAGATCAAGTGAGGTCATTGTTCCCCTGTACTCTTCACTTATCAGACCAATGATCGAGTACAATGCCCCATTTGGGATGTATCTCACCCGACACCTGCAGCAATTGGAGAGACTCCAAACGTTCCTCACCAAAAGGATAAAGGGACTCCAAAATCTGTCATATGCTGCCAGACTGAAGAAACTCCAGCTCTATTCAGTCGCATACCGTCTGCTCAGAGGTGACCTGTGCCTGACATACAAGGCCATGTCCAACCCGGAATTAATGGACATGCTCCACCTCAAAAAATCCAAATCTACCAGATCCACTAGAGCAAGTGACTTAAACCTTAGCACGGATATAAATAGGACATGCTGGAGGGATAGATTTGTCACCCAGAGACTCCCTATGTTGTGGAATAAAACCCGGTCCATGTGAGGCAGAGCACCTCGCTGGCTCTGTTCAAGAGAAATCTTGACCGGTGGATGGGAGATCGTAGGGTTACCCCGGGAATCATCTCTGTGTCACTGCTGGACAGAGGCACAACAAACTAATGGGCACAGTATTTTTTAACATAAGGGGTGGCGTAAGCCACAAAAACTCTGGCTAGGCTTATAAATGCCTTAGGGCAGATAGCCTAGTATAAACCTATGAACCTATATATATATATATATATATATATATATATGGTTTCACTTCATATCATCGAACATTCCACAAAGTTTTTACTACGTTTATGCAGGGGGGCAAGCCCCCCTGCATAAACGTAGTAAACAGTGTCTGGGATGTTATTTCTAGTTGCTTTATAGTTTTCAATGATTTGAGATTCGATGATATGAGTTTTCGACGAAATGAGTTTTCGACGATTTCGTCTCGATGATTTGAATTTCGATGAAATGAAATTTCGATGATATGAAGTGGAACCATATATATATATATATATATATATATATAGAGAGAGAGAGAGAGAAAGAGGGATAGATATATATGGGTGCACCTGAAATGATCTAAACAACATAATAACATCGAAAGAAAACTAAACTGAAAAACATTGACAAAATTGAAGTCATACTAGGAAGGGGTTTATGCCTTTCAATGTTTTTGCAGGGGGCAAGCCCTCCTTCTCTCTCTCTCTCTTCTACGCCCCCTGCTAATTATATGTATCAACTCCTAAGTCACACAACTGGAGAAAGGGCATTAACCTTCCCCTAGTATAACTTCAATTTTATCAGTGTTTTTCAGTTTGGATATTTTTCACTTTAAATCTTTTTACTTTTAGGTATTTTTCTGTTGATCTTTTAACTGTCAGTCTTATTTTGTTTAGATCATTTCAGGAACACCCATATACATGTATTATTTATTTTCTCTTCAGTTCTGAATAGGTAGATTGATAGTTTTTAATCAAATTTAGTTCACAGCTCTTAAACGAAGACCTGCCATAAAATATGAGCATCAATATGACCTACTATCACATTAGACAGATGAGGCCTTGGCTTAATGTATCATCTGAAGGAGTTATAGTTTTCCATTAATATCACTCAAAAAATGCAAGCATAGAAGGAATAAAAAGCTCAGACTGAAATACTTTAGCAAGCAATGTGTAACATGCAGAAGAACCTTCTTCTTGTTAGAGTAAGGGTAAACTGTATAACATTTTTATTTGTTTTGCTGTTTTAAGGATAGACACACGTATATTCACAAGCAAAATACAGCGAGTAAGTCCACAGGTGCCATACTGATTGCTTAAATTGTTTTTTGTCTGACATACTTTATGTGGTTTGTCATAAGTATATAGCTTCCGGATGCATTTGATTTTGAGCCACTTATGATCCAAGAGCCTTATTACAGTTTCATTTAAGACAGATATTGGTCCTGTGCCTTTAATTATAATACCAAGAAATGTCGTTCATGAATTCGTGATGATCACATGCAAGTCTCTCATCTAGTCATCAAAAGAATCAGTTAGTGCTTGATTTACTAACACAGTATCATGATTTTTAACCTGTTTGTAATTTGCCATCAGCTGTTCGGCAGTGTGCAGGCAGACTTCTCTTCACTTTATATTTTCAGCTCGGATGAGGACACAGTATTTTTCCTTGCATTCTTTCTTTGTTGTGTAATGCATTTGAGTTCTGTCATGCCATATGAGCAGTCTTTGTACCAGGATACTTCCTTGACAGGCCTCACTGGAGTTTTCCTAGAATGTTGGCTTTTAACAAGCTGTTCAACCTTCTCGGGTTTCAAGTTTGTAACATCTCCTCCACAGATGTTTTACATCACATCTATTGAAAGGAAAATTCTTGCTTCATTGCTGCTTCCATGGAAACACTTGGTAGTTGTGCTGGGCATTATCTTCAGAGGTTATCAATGATTCATTCAAGGCAACAACTCAGAAATCATATACAGTGTCCATATACAACACCACATTTCACAGACATGTTTCACATGTCAACTTTTATTATACTGACACCAGATAGTATAAATCCCACCTCAGGT
>NW_025051994.1:5000-12242 GCF_019279795.1 Protopterus annectens | reverse complement strand
ATCTGTTCTCCCTTCATGAACAATTGCAATCCAGTCCAACAACATGTCAGTAGTCTGGTACATCAACAAACAAGGTGGAACCAAGTTCTACCCATTATGTCGAGAGGCCATAAAAATTTGGCAAAGGGCAATAGCTTACAACTGCTTTCTGATAGCAATGCACATTCCCAGGGATTCCGATGTAATTGCAGACAAGTTGAGCAGATGCATTCTCCTGCCCTATGAGTGGTCCCTCGACCCTGTTAGTGGCAAGGGTTCTTCAGTTGTTTTAGGGGTCAGCCTTTTTGCTGTGATCTATTTGCATCACCAGCAAATCACAAATGCAGCAGCTACTTTGTCCTAATTTCCCCACAAGGGGGAGTCCCAGAGGGACAGTCTTGTACATGATTGGCCCACACAAATTCTTTATGCTTACCATCCCCTCCCTCTGATCCTGCAATTCTTTTTTTTTTTTTTTTCAATAATCATTTTTTATTGTTTTTCACAACCATATTACAAATTCACACACTATGTACAATATGTACAAAATGCTTCCATTGGTTAACTTCACATTATATGTCAACCGCATGTATTGATCATAGGTACAGCACTAACAATCAAAAAGAAAAAAAAAAGAAAAAAAACAACATTAACAAATCAAAGCCAACAATCTGTATTTTCTCTACCTCCTCTATCTAGTCTAACATTGATTTTACACTGTACTCTGGGTCCCGAGAAAAAGTGGATAGGAACCTCTAAGCCAACACAATATTAAAATTTTGCTCCCATATTTTTTATATTGTTGATATGTTTCTTATGGTCACTAATTAACAGTTTATGTGCTAAGGGTATGTTTTTATTGCCAACAATCTGAAATTTCTCCAATGATGTCTGGGCTGGGTTCAACCTAATTCTTGGCTATATATAATTTCATTAATAAACAAATATTCCCATAATTACAATCCTTTTGAGGTTATCCCCTAAATTCTCCGGGGAGAATATGAAGAATCATAAACTCCAAAGAGAGTGTTGAGTTTTGGTAGCCCATTTTTTATGTGTCAATTTGTAGTGAATTCCACAATTTATAAATGCACTGCCAACTCCAGAACATGTGAAGCAAATCCGCTGTTCTGATCTAAAGCATTGTGGGCATTTGGGTGAATTCCTTCGTGAATCAGAATTTGTGAAGAGTGAGACTAGTATAGTATGTGTTGTTAGAAAGAATATCATCAGCTGCGTAAATACCAATTTTTTGAAGGGATACGGACTTTAATGTTAAACTAAATGCCTCCACATATCTTATTGTCCATTCCTGACAATATCAATTTCTCCCTCAGTAACTTCTGATACAAAGAATATAATTGTTGTACTTCCTCTCTTTTATCGAATTTATATGCTGCGGTTATATATTTTCTATCCTCTGCAACAGCGCTTCCTTTCCCATTCTGAGATTTATAGAAGCACAAGTCCTCCCTTTCATTTTCAAAGATTATTAAAATAGTTTATTACCAAAGTCTTTTTAGCTGTCTTACAATAATTTAAATAGGAAAATAGGAAGTTCCATTTCTTTTAAAATGATCATGTATTGCTACTCCCTAGAAAAGAGATATATAACCGAGTACAGTTAACTCCTTAATTAAGAATTTCTTTAGAATCACTATCAATTGACTACCAATTGTTAAGTTTGGGTTCCCATGAAGCGGTTTGGAAAACCATCGCCAATATGTAAAGTTTAAGGAAGCAAAAAGGTTTGAAATGCCATTACATACAGCTCTTGATGTGCTCCGATTAACTTATATTTACTCATTGTTCGATTGTTCAGAAAGGGTAATGCTTTAACATTGACTCCACTTCACTTATATATGCTTATACGTTAGGAGCACCCATTTGGGTGTCCATTTTCTATTATCACTGTCAGTAAAGGCGTCTTTAAAATCCTGTTGGCCTGAATCACTAAATAGTAAATTTCAAAATCCGGTAACTCCAGCCCCCCCTTATTTTTTGGAGCCATCAATTTTCCATATGATATTCTCGTCTTCCTGGGTTCCCAAAGAAATCTCCCCAATCCTATATGAAGCTGTTTAAAGAATATTTTCGTAATTCTGAGTTGTGCAGCTCTAAAAATATATAACATTCTGGGAAGAACATTCATTCTTATAATTGCTGCTCTTGCCATCATTGGTAACTTCAATTTACTCCAACTTTCTAAATCCAATGTTCAGTTGACTTTACGTTGTTTATAAAAAAATCTCTATTTTCAGTTGAAAATACAATCCCCAGATATTTTATCCTTTCTTCCGTCATTACTTGTCCTATCAATGGTAGCATTGAACAGGGTGTGGGTATCTTTAATGGGAATATTTTAGATTTTTTTAAATTTAGCTTGTATTTGGAAATTCTCTCAAAGCTTTCTATTGCAGCTAATATTTTTTCAGTATCGGAAACAGGTGTGGTACAATATATGTTTAAATCATCTGCGAAGGCAGCCATCCTAACCTTTATCCCATACAGTACTGGAGAATTATAAAAGACATTTTGCTTAAGGTGTAAAAATAAGGGCTCCAAGTACAGATTAAATAAGATGGGTGATAATGGGCAGCCCTGTCGGGTACCATTTTTGATTTGTATCCTATTCGAGCATTCGTGATTTATAAATAAATTTGTGTATGCGTTATTGTATAGTATCCTTAATGTTGAGATAAACTCCTGTGGTATATTAAAATATGGTAATATATCAAATAAATAAACCAAATTAACCCTATCAAATGCTTTCTGGGCATCGATTATTAGGGCGTACAAATTCAGGTTTTTATATTTCACATAAGAGATTAAGGTATGAAGCGTTAAGGTATTGTCCGTGGTCTGTCTCCCATCCATAAACCCCGCCTGTTCCTCTGATATTATTAGATTTATTACCTTTTTCAGTCTACTCGCCAGAATGGATGTCATGATTTTCATGTCGATATTCAAAAGTGATATGGGCCTGTAATTATCAGGATTTTTGGAATCACCTTTCTCCTTCAATATCAGAACTGTCCTTGAGGCATTAAAGTGAGGATCATTAATTCTATTTAGAATGATATAATTGAAAGTCTGTGACAATACATTACTCAGAATCTCACTAAAAGATTTGTAGAATTCCGAGGTCAAACCATCTGGTCCTGGGGCTTTGTGAGGCTTTAGTTTCTTGATTGTCTCTAGCACCTCCTCAACTGCAATCGGTTTGATTAAATCTCTATGGAAGTCCTTATCAATATTAGGGAAAGTGATTTTCTGTAGAAAATCTTTCCTGTCTTTATCTTGCAAGAGTGTCTGCGGCTCGCCGTAAATCTGATTAAAAATTTTTTCAAAGGTCTTCATGATATCTGCCTTGTCAGTATATGTAGTATTGTTATAGTGTATTTCAGTAATTAATCATGTTGATTTCGTCTGGTTAATGATACGAGCTAATGCTTTCGAGGGGGTTTGAATATGATTTGCATGTTTTACTAAATTTCTTTGTTCATAAAGTGACAATTTTCTATTATGAAGTAAAAACAGTTCTTTCTGACATCTTAATAGCTCCGTTTCTGTCTGTTCATTATAGTTCCTCATCAAATCTTGATCCAATAATTGAATTTTGGTTTCTAAATTCAATTGAGTCTTATTTTGCAATTTTTTATAATATGTAGCTTTTTGGATAAAAAGTCCTCTTAGCTGCGTTTTAGTTGTAGCCCATTCTATATCTATTGGGTGTCTATTTTGAGAAATATTGTATAATAACTGTTTAAGAATCTCCTTGACTTCCATTAAGATATCCTCCTTGGTTAGTAAATATGGGTTCAAAGACCAATTATATCCTCGAAGCCTCTTAGTATTCATATTATTGCTGTTTAAGGTTAAAGTTATCTTTGAATGATCTGAGAGTTGTCTGACTTGATTAGAAACACTAGGGTCGGCTGAGATCAGTACCTCTGAAATTAAGAAAAGTCAATTCCTAGACCACATTTTATGGAGTTGAGTAAAAAGTAAAATTCTCTGCTTTTCCTTGTGGGTATATGTGTTTAAAAGGGTCATACAGTTTGAAATCAATTTTCAATTCCTTCAATACTACCATTGCCTGTTTATTGAACGCTTTAGAAGCACCCAACTTGTCTAATTTCGGATCTTGATAAGAGTTCCAGTCCCCTCCCATCACTATATAGCAATTATTATATGACTGTAAAATGGAATAAATTGAAGTTATAAAATGATGCTGATTAACATTAGGGGCATATACACAAATTAGTACTATAGGTTTATCATAACATTTGGATGTGAGAAGCACCAAACACCATCTACCCTCCTGATCCATTTTCACATCCAAAATATCTCCCTGAAAGTGATTCTTAATTATAATTGCCACCCCTGCAATATTCGTTGTTCCTTCCACCGTCACAATCTTCCTAACCCATTTCTTATCTTTCACTGACTCCCACTGGTCATTAGTCATATGCGTTTCTTGTAATAAAATACAACCTGCTGATGATTTGAGAAACAAATGAAAAAACAGCTTTCTTTTTTTCATGTTCTGGAGTCCTTTGACATTCCAAGATTCTATTATCCACATTTAAAGCTCCTTAGAAATGTACATCGATGTCTAATCTTTTTAAGCAACCTTAGAGTAACATAAGTTGGCATATCGTCAATTGTTTGGAAGCAAAACTGCCATCCCATCCCTACGCAGTGCCTATCCACTATTCCTCTGGACCAGGATGAACATAGGTTTTTCACATTACTGGAAACCATCTGAGTAACTAACCTACTAATTCTATTATTTAACAATAAAACCCCATGCAAAAAACCTACAACAACTACTTCTATGTCTACAAAGCCTAATTCTGACATTCCCTACTAAACACTACTATAAGTAACTACAGCTCTGAACATATTTTTGGATATACAAATAAATTAATTGTACTGTGAAATTCTAATGTACTTCAGTTCACTCCAGCTTTATATTCAGCAATAGCATATAACGTTTGATTTGTTGTTCTATACAGAATTAAATATTAGTTGACATAGAAAGCACATAGTTATTTAACATTTCCCAACACCCTGCATCTACTGGATTAAATTATCTAACTACTTTAATCTGCTTTGTTCCTCCCATACAAACTTACATGCTAACATGTTAATATTGAAAATCAATGCAGTTAAAAATAAAACTATAATAGCACTTTCACTTGTGGTAACCATATGAAAAAGAGAGAGGAACAAAATGGTTAAGAATGCATAAAGGGAGCACAGCAGAAAGGATAAAAAAGAAGGAAAATGCCTTAAATTACACATTTAGAAACATCTTCTTTTATGTTCTTTTATTGTTATCTACACATTGTTTTAATCTGTTAATCTAACCATTTTTGTACCATTTTTCATTTGGAAATGATACACCTATCTAAAAGAAAAAAAGGAAAGAGATAAAAGAAAAGGGAGACAGAAAGAGAGAAAAAAAATATATAAAAAACCACAGTACCTTATTCTGCCACTACACATTACAATCACCTTCTCTAATACTCAATGCATTCCCACAGCGTTTACCTGCATCACTCTGACTTCACCCAATATCTTACAGTCCTTTTCCTTCTAAATAAGTCCAAAAGGTTTCGTTTTGCCTCTCCAGCAGTTCTTCTTTCTTCCCAGCTATTAAAAGTGTTAAGGCAGTCTAAATACTTTCCTTCGCACTCGTGATGGGGGATCCAATTTGCGAACGGACCTCCTAGCTGTGCCACACTAAAAACGGTCCCTCTACTTCCTCCAATGCATTTCCTGTTGCCTCGTGGGTTACTAGCACTCGCTTCAGCCATAAAACTTCGTGGGAACTTTGTGTTGAAACTGGAACTACGAGATCAGAAGATAAGAAGATGAATCTCCAGGCCTGCTACAAGAAACAGAAAAGACAAAGGATTTTAAAGCCTCGGATCGTCGTAAATGAAGAATCCCATTCTCCCTGATGTTGCAGAAAGCCTAGATGGACTGTTCACATTTCCGAAGATGGCAGAGCCTTAAAAAGCTTCAAAAAAGTAGGTCTTGCTTCTTTTTTTTGTGCTTACAGAGTATTTAATGCCATCCACAGTAAAAATTAAGTTATTGGGATATTTCATTTGAAATCTGATATTTTTGTCAATCAGAAACTTACAATATGGAGCCAGCATTTGTCTAGATTGCCTTATTTGTGTTGGTAAATCCTGTGCTATGGAGACTTTATTATTTTGCCACATTATAGATCCACCAGTTTTTTTTATAGTTAACAGTATTTTGCTCACATCTTGGTAGTTCAATATTTTAACATAAACAGGTCTGGGTATATTTGAAGCTTGAGATTCTCTGTATGCTCTATGTGCCCTTTCTATGACCATCTGTTTAACATCCTCAGAGTCCTTGAGCAGTATTTCGAATATTTGTGTAATGGAAGTGATCAGATCATTATATTGAATAGATTCCGGGATCCCTCTGATTATTATATTGTTACGTCTGGATCTTGCTTCCAAGTCCAGAATTTTGTTTTGCATCATTTGAATGTCTGCCCCATGTGTCTCTGTTCTTTTAGTAAGCATTATTATGTTGTCTTCATTTGCAGCTATTCTAGTTTCTGCTTTCTCCATTCTTTCGAGAATCCGGTTGCATGTGTCACTAAATGTAAGCGTTTGAGCTGTTAGCTCTTTTAAGGCATCCTGTATAGGTAGCAATGCTGATTTTATTTCTTCCATTGTAACCTGTTGATCAGGTTTTGTTGTTGCCCCTGTTTTTGCAGTCTCTTGCTGTTTGATAGTTTTCTGTCTCTTAAATAAAGATTCTTTCTCCGGCGATTGCAAAGCTGACAACTTAGTTTTGGTAGTTGTAGTTTCCATATTTTTGTCCTCTTTTGACATTTTGAAATTCTGCAAGTAGATTTGTTTCCCAAGGAAAAGTTACAGAAGTGAGATAAGTCAGTCCTTTGTTCGGTGCTCTGTTCAGAGTCAACCTAACAATCAGATCCAATCCTGCTATTACCAAGTATTTTTTTCCGATTTTTCTTTCTCAGAACCAAAAGTGGCTTCTGGTAGATCAGTAATTGCTGTCAATTAGTATGTTTACTCTAAGTATAACTCCACAGGGTTGATTTTTTTCTCAGGTATTTGAAGAGCTGAAGTACTGCAGTGCTTATAGAACGGCAGCCATCTTTGAATTCCCCTGACCCTGCAATTCTTGAAGAAGGTCCTTTGGTTGAAAAGCAGAGCAATCCTCATGGCACCCTACTGGCCT